>NC_060269.1:89097590-89337617 GCF_021613505.1 Equus quagga
CCTTCTCTGATGAACTGTTTCTGTCTCTGATCAAGAGACTGGAATAGTACACTGGGAGGATCCAGATTCTCCTCCCAGGAGCCCAGGCAATAACTCAATCAGAAACAGGCAAGAGCTGAGTGGAGAGGGTTCTGTAATCACTGCTCAATTAGAGTGAATTGACAGTGGCTTTCAGTATGGCTTTGCCTGGCAGACATTTAGAGTTCTAAGAGAAGGAAAAAATATACACACACATATGCCTATGTTCTCAATGTCAAATTCATTTTGGTCACTTGACTAAGACCCCCTGGAGAATCCTAATGGGAACGAGACTGCTGCTTTACTATTAGAAAGATAGACTTCTGCTCCATGTACCAGCAGTTCTGCATGGTTGCTTTTATCACCAATTTCCTTGATAAAAACCTTTACCAAGCACTGTGCTTCCTTTCTCTTGCCAAACCCATGGAAAAATTCAATCAGTTTTCACTTGCTCCTTTTTTGACTGAATTTGTCCAAGAAAATATTTTTACCCTTCAGTGAGCAGGAGGAAGAAAGCATTTGGGGATGAGGGATGGAGAGGAGCTAAACGAGCATGGCAAGAGAAGGCCCACAGGTGGAAATTATATGTGACCGTTACTTGGGTTCACGCCAATCTTTACCGACATGGCTTCTGGGGTAAGCTGCTTTGTCCAGTTGTGGTCCCAAGATATAGGAAATGCATTCTTAGGAAAGCATTACTTTATCCCATGGGCTTTTATACAATCTCAATGTCACAGTCCTGGAGGCCTCAACCTTCCTTATCAACAGAAAGTTTGAACAAGTCTTCCTGATTCCTTCTTCTCTTGCAACACTTCTCTATACACACAACCAAGCTGTATTTTGACATTCAGATTAGCCCAATTAAACTGAAACTCTTGATTTGCTTTTGATGATTTTTCTTGTCTTCCTGTTTCTGCTGATGTTATCCATGCCTTCCCAGCTATTTAGTCAAATCTTCCTCATTTGTTGAAAATGGGAGGCACTGGACTGAGAGCCAGGATCCTGAGTGTCTTTGATCGAGCTGACCTGGCTCTGCCCCTAACTAGTGTGTCATCTTGGGCAAGTCACTTAGTTTTCCTGGTATTTAAGACAAGGAGGTTGAGCAGGATGGTCTTTAAGGCACCCTGTGGCACTAATAGCCCTTGATGGGCCAGCACACTGCCTCTCTCCAAGTCTAGCCCTCAGCTCCCACAACTGCTGTCAGCGATGTTCTCTCCACTCCCCAATTGCCTATGGTCCCTAGAAAGACTTCACCAAACTAATTTTGTCCTATTCATTAATTAACAATATAAATATATACGTTTAAATTAACAACTCCTCCAAAAACAGTGAACCATTAATAATAAAATTTTATAATCATCATAAAACCGTCCAGGGCAGGGAAGATGGTGTAATAATTCACACCTAATTGCTTTCAACCTTGGACCCACAAACACACTAGTTGGGGAAATGAATTCAGATACTGTAATTCATGCCAGGTCGTGTTTTATTATTTAAGTCACCCCTGATACTTAAAAAAAAAAAAAAAGAAGCCTTTGGTGCTCAGATAATCCTTAAACTCACGATGTCACAAACTACATGGGAATCTAGAGAAATTTCACATTTGCCTGTATTGTGAGCCCTTCGGATGGGAGATCTATCTGAATATTGATGTTTTCTATAGCACAGAGATTATTTTACTTAATAATAGAAATAATTTACATAATATAAACAATAAGCTTAATTGCATGACTAGAGTATTGAGAAAAATTCTTTCTTAAAGTAAAAAAAGATAAAGAGCTGAGCAGCCCACAAAGTGAGTAAAAATTGTGATTGACAAACCAATCTGTAGAATTAAATCATGACATTTAAGAGCACAGACTCTGGAGCTAGACTGCTTGGGTTGAAATCTCATCTCCACCACTAGCTAGCTGTGTTTGACCTTGGCTAGTTTACTCCACCTCTCTGAGCTTCAGTTTCCTCGTCTGTACGAAGGGGAAGATGACAGTACCAGGTTGTTAGGAGAATTATATAAATTGATACAGTAAATTGGGGGGGATAACTGGTGCTTAGTAAGTAAAGCAAGTATGTTATTAATAGTATTAGAGACCACAGCATCCTTCCTTCAAGGCTTATGCAGCCATGTGTGTACTTGGTACTCATAGAGCCCAGGTCTTAATTATATATGCAACACTGCTTGAGATGGGTGTATCTACCCTGAGGCCAGTTTGCAAATTTAACACGGTCAACTAACCCAGGGCAGTTTAAGGTACACTGAGGATGTTCATAGGAGTGAAGAAAATAACAGATTAAAGGAAAACAAGCATGACGGGGGCGGGGGGGGGGTTGTGTATTTTGACAGTAAGTTAGCAGCATTCAAATGGATTTTTAAAAACTGAGCAAGTTGAACATTTCTTCTAGGATTGATGAGACGCTCATTATTTCTGTTTGTGAATCCCTATTAGAGATATACAGTGACTAGGGGACTGACTCCCATAGATCGTGAACACTCAGAGAGGGCATCTGCTGGGATTGTGTATCACAGACTCTACCCTTCCCTCTGTCTATCAGCTCTTAGGGCCCAATTAGTGTTTGCCTTGCTCAACAGAACCCATCCTCAAGCAAAAGATGCTGCTTGCTTTCAACTTAAAATATAAGTTGGAGACTGGGAAGAACCACACAAGGAAAGCAGCTCAGAAATACCGTCGAAGGGGAAGATCAGAGTTCGAAGTCAAGTCCCCTGCAGGAGGGCATTTAATTGCTTTAACTGTGTTTTCCTCATCTATAAAATAAAGAGATCGGATTAGATGACCTCCCATATCACTTCATTCAAATAGTCCGTGTGCTTTATTAGCTTCAGGAATCTCAAAGTGAATCTGTTGACAAGGGTGTCATGACGTTATTATGTTTGTGGGTTTGGTTGGAGATATCTGACATCTCTTCTTTTTTATGTACTATGGATGTCTAACTATTTCATACATTAATTAAATCTTTTGGAGCAATTATAATGTCCCAGGCACTCTGTTAGGCAGCGGGAATATAACAGTTAAAAAAAAAAACATACGTATCCCTGCTTTCAAAATAGGCAATCATCCATTTTTCCAGTGAAAAGATCCCTAAAGTAATTTTGGGGGAAAATTGAATATACAAACCTGTAGGCTTGTAGAGAGAAGAGTTGTCTCTTTATGGTTTTTATTTATAATAACCTTTACAGTCACATCATATAAATAAAGTCCATATAGAAATAGCATTTCATCCACTCTCACATTTTATAAAACAATGTCATCCAGACTCTTCAGAAGCATCTTTACCATCACCAGAGCCACTTTCAGAGTTGTCACCACAGTCTGTCAGAGTGCGTAATCTTCTCTCTCAAATTGTTTGATTTACACCCTTTTTGAAGTGCATGTGTATTATATGCTCTCCATGGAAATTCTATATCAAGCCACAGTTTGATAAAAGTCATTTACTCTGTGTGTGTGTTTTAGGCAGTTTTTTAAAGACTTTTTTTTGCAGCAAGATCTAACACTTGCAGTTGGGAGAACATCCCCCAGGAACAGTGACAAATTGTGTTAAATTTCTTTTTTTTAGGTTTTTATTAATTCAGTAAGATATCCTCTGTTAACATTCAGAACTGGTATTGATTGAGGTAATTATAGGATAAAGTAACTTCTTTATAAAAATAATCAGTTGTTTGAAATAAAGTCATTAGGAAGGTGCCTATCTATGAGATACTTTAAAAAGATTCTTAAATAAGGTGATTCTTTCTCTTTTTTGAGAAGAAAAAAATTTTGGAAAAAGTTCCTCCCATGTATGTGGGCATACATGGAGCTTTGAGAAGGCATACAACTCCTCAATCGTTTATGCAGGTGGGAGCATGGGGTGGATGATAACAGAGAAATCATCTCTATATTCTCTATAAATCCTGACCTATATAACCGTTGGTCACGGGCCATATTCACTTCATGGTAATATCAGACACTGTGATAACGCATCACACAGCTTTTCTAAATGCTGCATTCTCACAGACAATTTGAAGATGATGACCATATGAAGTTTACAGTATATCTGTACTGCTGAAAGCTTTTTTTTTTAATGAGACAAAGTGCCCATCAGAAACCTGGTGTTTAGGAAAAACTGCTCAGTGAGTAAAGTTGTAGCTACACACGACAAGAAAGCCCAGGGAAGGAATTAGAACAGTAAAGTGAGTTTTCATAATCACTGTGGAAACTAGTTGCACCAATGCTTCGACTTTTGTTTCCAACCTGTTTTACGAGGTTCATTTCTGCCAGGATGAGGGTGGTTTTCCCCAGGCAAGAGGCCTTTAATTGGCTGTAAATGAATCAATGCCCGTCAGTTTCACAGGAAAAAGCATCCTAATCAGATTGGTCATCAATGGAGTAGGTTTCTATCTTGCAGGATCTTTCTGTCTCCTTCAGCTTTGGAAGGGAACTAAACATTTTGAGCCAAATTGTGGGGTCTAGGCTAGAAGCACTGCAGTGTCTATTGATCTGGACGGAGAAGAAAGTCTTCAGAAAAGACAGGTTTCCCAGATATCTAAAACACAATTAAAAAGATAGCTGATTTTAATGAAAACCTTCTAAAATACATGCATATTTCCCTATTAAACAGAGTTCCTTGAGGATAAATGAATCTTTTGGTTGGGTTAAGGTCACTATTTTGTGCACATCAATTACTGTGACATTTGCTGTGATACAGTAATATTACCAACCACGGTGCTTAGCCCTCTCCATGACTGGCTGATTTGGGTGGTCTCATTTCATGCCATGCCACCAGCTGTCCTTTCTCACTGTAAGAGCTTCTAGCAAAATTCCTCAATCCTCTTGTTATCTGTTATCTGCTGGAAATTATGATGGCACCACCATATGCCAGAAAATGTTCAATAACCAAGCTAGGGAAGCAGTGATGGGGAAGAATTTTTTATCCTCACTCTGACACTTATTAGCTTAACAACACTGAGCCAGTTTCTTTACTTCTCTAAGCCTTGGCTTCTTCCTCTAAAAAACAGGATAATAATACCTACTCTTCAGAGTTATAGTGAAACTTAAATGAGATAAAAATGAGTTCCAAGGTCAACACCTGGCATATAGTGTGAGTTCTATAAATGATAATTTCCACCTAAATGTCCCAAACCTCCTATTAATCAACAACAGTAAGTGAATAGGCACTGTCTCCCCTCCTTTCCTGCTGAGGAAAACATTTGAGATCACTATTTTTTGGTGCCTTTGATATAGCAAGCTCTACAGGATGCTTTGGGGGAAAGCATGATGAACAAGGCTGGCCTAGCTCCTGTCTTCATGAAACTTAGTGAGTCTAGTGTAGAAGATAGACATGAAACAAATTAATTATTCAACAAATAGTTTAATTCCAATTGTATTGAACGCTGTGAAGGAAAAGTACAGGGTGCTGTGATGGAATGTAAAAAGAAGACCTGTCTTGATATAGAAGGTCAGGAGAAACTGCTCTGAGATACAACATTCAAGGTGGGCCAGAAGGTTAACTGGGAGTGTGCTGGAAGTAGGGCAGACAGGTGTTCTAGGCTGAAAGAGAAGCATCTGTGAAGGCCTTGAGGCGGAAGGCAGGCAACATTTGAGGTCTTGGAATTTCAGAGAGTGGACAAGTGGAGATAAGATGAGGGCTTGGAGCTGAGATGAGGCTGGTGGCATGCATGGTCTACGTCTTGGGGATCATGGCAAAGTTTTAGACTTTACTCTGAGAGAGAAGGGGCCATTAAAGGGATTTCAACAAGGCTGATAGTCCAGAGATTTGCAACTATTGGCAGAATCTTGAAATGTTTCTGTGCTGCTGGGTAAATAGTTATACCCTGAGCCTCCTTTACCTGTAACCCGTTCTCAGATCCACTGGTTTCAGCAGGAACCCTCCAGGAACTTTCCAGCGTCTGTTCCAACCGGTTGGTGGCCAATACCATGTAGGTTGCTAAAAATGTTAAATATATTAAATATTGTATTTGGTTTTAAGCAAAACTCTCTTCTCCCCCAAACTTTCTCCATTACTTGTGAGTTTACAGTTGTGTTCAAGGTTGTTAAAGAAGACAGAAAGTATGACAATTTAATGTAATTAAAATATTTGAATGGGCTTAAGGTCATTTTTCCATCTTCCCTGTCCACTGTGAAATGAATATAATACCGAGGTCTGTTGATTCTACTTCTGAAATGTCTCTTAAACTTATCTACTCCTTTCCATTACTACTGATCTCATTCACTCACTCTCACCTTTCCCTGGATTACAATAACCCAGAGCCCTCTGCCTGGCCTCCAAGTTTTCATTCTTTCCCTAGCCCAGACCACTCTCCAAATGGCTGTCAGTGTCCAGACAGTGTCTAATACACAGTTGGTGCTCAATAAATGTATTTTGTGTGAAAGAAAAAAATAAATATATCGTGAGACCATGAACAAATGATACATACACAAATGGGTAAAAGTGGAAAAACACAACCAATTCCTCTACGTTAGTGCTTCCTAAAGTGTGATTTTGGATGGTACGCTGATAAACATTTTTCATTTCACTAGCTATGCATGTATTTTAATATGTATAAGAAAAATATTTATAGCACATTAAATTTATGTCTTATTGCTTAGAACAAGATTAAGCAAAAAACTGAGTCAAGTTAAAAGATATTATGTTAATAATGGCTCAGCATCATTCAGATAGGGCACAAATGGTGTAGATGTTATGCGATGACTGAAGTTTAGGGAAAACTAGCCAACACAATGTCACAAAACCAAGTGATGTTATGACCTCCTCCCTGAAGTAGCATTGGCATGTTGGAGTTGTCAGGGTCAAGCAAGGCTTTGAGCACATGGTCCACAGATCCTGGTGGGCCCCAGGGCCTTCCCCTGTAAGTCATGTTTAAAAAAAAAGAAAGAAAAAGATAGCATCGAGAATGTGTGCTTCAGAAGACTTGTGGGGCACAACAAACAGCCTCCGGTTATTTTAAGAACCTTGAAAAACCTTTTCACAGATTGAGAAATATAAAAGAGGTTGAATTTTATCCCCAAAGCTGAGGACAGTGTGAAGTCATGGGAAGAGGATTGGATTTTGTAGTTAGAGAGATGTGAGTTCAAATACCAACCTGTCTGTCACTTATGGGCTGTTTGACCCTGGGCAAATTCTTGTGTGTCTCTGAGTTTCTTCATTAGTGGAACAGACAAAGTAATTATGGCCTCAGAGAGAACATAAAGCTGCATGTAGATATGGACCGGTGCATAGTTGGCATTTAATAAATGCAGCCTCTCTTCTTAAATCCCTTAAATATAATTTGCTCAAAAATAATAGTAAAAATAAAATAAAATAAAAAAAAGAGTGATTGTACCATATGTTTTTTTCTGTGAAAAAAACCCCAAAACAATAGAGGAAGCATGATGAAAAAGAAAGTAATTTTCAATGGCACTGAACTATTCCCCTGAGTCTTTAAAAATCTCTGATTGAAATGAATGAATATGCAAGTGTCACTTATTGATGGCCTCCTCCCATAAGCAGTGAACTCCTTTGAAATCATATGGAGGTAATTGTAAAAGAAGTTATACGCATAAAATTACTTCTCTGGTGCAATAAGGATCATAAATCAGTTCACAATCAATCCATCTGCAACTCCTTCAGTTGTACTGATTTCATAGATTACGACAAAAAATAAGTTGAGGATGACTAACTGTTAGGCAATGGAGAG
The DNA here is from genome assembly GCF_021613505.1 of Equus quagga. Taxonomy (NCBI): domain Eukaryota; kingdom Metazoa; phylum Chordata; class Mammalia; order Perissodactyla; family Equidae; genus Equus; species Equus quagga. Next base: position 89,105,296 of record NC_060269.1, read on the forward strand.
ACCCTGGGGATCTTGCTTACAGCTTTCTTTGTGATGGAGCCTGGAGGAGGGTGAAAGAAGGTGATGAAAGTTTTCGGAGTTGCGTTGTGACATCAACATCCTCTTCCTGCCACCTTTTGATTTCTTAAGAAGAGATTTGATTTTCTCAGTGACAGAAGGTGTTCATCACCCAGTTGCCATGCTTTCCGCTGTATTCCTGCTGGCTCAGGGTTGTCCAGTACCTATATCATTGATACTTGGGATGGGTGCTGGACCTAAGCATTCGGACCTTTACAAGCTCTTCCAGCTTGAATGTCAACTATGAAGCCCTTAGAGAATTTTGTCTATAATAATTTCTACTGGCTTGTCTCAAAGAGAGTAACTAGAGGTAGGACAGCATCTGCCTTTATTTACCTTGGAATTCTTAAGTGGTAATAAAACACTTTGTCCTCAGGAGGACCCAATTGCTGGCAAGTCCTCCAAATGCTTCCCTCTTGGTGGCGCCTTAAGCCAGTCATGGCAGGAATATTGATCGAGAATAACCTAATGAAATATGAGTGCCAGTGGATATGTTGGGGAAAGAGCAGATCCAGCCTGTGAGAGTTATATTGGATATGAATTGGGCCCATTAGGTGCCTCGTTGAGTATTCAGGGGAGACAATTCTTGCTTTATAAAATATGCTTTGGTTTGCCTTATGGAAAATTTATTGTTCATTCATTTGATGTACTCCTTTAAGAGGTCAACTTTGACTTTCAGTGCTCTCAGAATTTATTCTTTACTCCATTGTTCCCTGCAAAGCATCTTTATTGAATTTCTTTGTGCATTTGAGTTGCCAAATAGCCAATGCACTCTCTAAACTGCTTTATACAATTAACAGATATTTTGTGATTGGGGCAGGAAGAAAATCAGACTTATTGGTGCTAGTACTTATCCTCATAGAGAGGGCAAATTAATTAGCCTCCTCTGTTTTCAGAAATAAAACATGCCAAAGCCAATGCTCCCACACCCGTACAGGTCAACTAGCTGGGGAATTGTTGGATCCTCAGGACTGTAATATTGTGAAAATATCTGATGTTTGTGGAAAATGTCTAGGCTCTGCTGCTTTTGTGGTGGGACTGAGAGCTTTTAGCAGGAGTGCATCTCAATAGCTAGGGAAACATACAAGAAGGAAAAGGGTGTTTGATGCCATGTCTTAATTAGACTTTATTTGATAATCATCAGCATGGCTAGTTGATACATACATTTTAATTCTAATGACCAAGCTAGGTTATTTTAGCCACATGGTTTACCCAAAGTAGTCTGGAAATCCTTAAAGAACAGATCATCCCAAACTGACCTTATGACAAATTGTTGTTCAGTGTTGGTTTCTTCACCATAAAACAAGAATAGCTATTAATACTGTGGTTCAGAATGACTTTTCCATTGATTCTGTGTGATGGCATATGACCGTAGTTCTTATTTTCCAGTTGAGGTACCTGCGCCAGGTTTACTGAGGTAGAGATGCCCAAACTAAGAGCTTAGTAGACAATAGTTCAGACAAAAGTTTTCAATTTTTAAATTGGCAAATGACACTTTCTCCAACCTTGGCCAGGCTACCTTTTCAGTTTCATTGTTTGCTTTTCCCCATTTGTACTCTGAGTCTCAGCTGTGCTGAAACATTTCCACTTCTTCAAATTCACCGTCATTTTACCCATAATGTTTCCTTGGCCTGGAATATTTTGTCTATCTTCTCCTTTAATTTTCTCAAACTAATGCCTGCATGAAAGAATTCTTGACCTTCTCCCCATCTCCGGTAAAACTGACCATTTTTTCTCCGTAATCCTGTTGTAGCCCGTCCTGATTTCTCGGCGTGATTGCAATACTATTCTACATGTTATTTATATATCTGTCTCCTTCTACAAACTTACAGAATCTTGAGGCCAGGGACCATGTCTAATTCATCTTTGTATTCTGAGCACCTGTACAATGCTTGACACAATGAATGAATAAGTGAATGAGTGAATGAATGAAAATAAAACCCAGGGAAGTAAATGTTGGCCTTATAACCAAAAGTGGAGATGGCAAATGCATGGCCCAAATGGTACACTTTCCCTTCCCTTATGCAGAACAGACTTCCCTAATTAATTATGGGCCACTGAGCCTACATCTGGACAGCTTAAGCCTTCTGAACTTAGCTTTTTTCCAGCGTAGTCTTAGTATCTAGTGAAGTTATTTAGAGCAGTGGTATCTTAACTTTTTTGATTATACAAATGGGTAACCCTATTAGTAAAAATAATTGGCGGCACATCCTCTATGGATAGCTTCTGTACACTCCTCCAGGCCACATGGACTGGCCCACATATGACTGCCCCTTATGGACCACATTAGTGGGCTCTTTTGTCTTCTGACTTTCACTGAGTTTGGCAAGAAACCTGGGGGATAGGAGAGAGTGAGACCAGTGTATGATTTTTCTGGCTCACTCCCTGCTCAGTGATTATGGACAGCTTGTTGCCTCTCCTGAACGCTACAGCTCCTACACATGGCCTTCTCCACACCTCTCCCTTGGTTCTGGTATCTTTTCCCTCCTCTGCCCCTCTCTGCAGTTCTTTTCGGGAATGCTCCCTCTCTGATTGCTTTTACTAAACCTTGTGCCCCAAGCTTGTATCAATTGTTCCTCTGTTCAACTCTCCTCAATTTATTCAGTTTAAAGATGCCTGCTGTTTCCTGATGAGACCCTGACTCATATCCCTCCAAAGGATGTGATGATTTTTCATGGAGTAAATACATGTACTAGTTACCATCTGTATATGAAGACCTAGTAAAGCCTAGTTTTTTTATTTTTTAGAGGAGATGAAGTTTTAATATTTTCTTCCCATGCCCTGATTGATCATTTTTGTCACACTTTGGAAACCACCAATTTAGAAACTAGTTATCCAAGCCTGCCTATCAGATTTCAGAGAATAAGGCTCTGTTGAGTGTGGCTTTGAAGACATAGCAAGAGCGGGAACCGGTTTCTGCAGGATTTATGTACTTGGAGAAAAAATGATGCACGTGGGATGTGCTTACCGCTGTTGACTTTTCCATTTCCCTCGGGGCCTCGGAGCCAGTGCAGCCACTGCTGGGCAGAGAGTAATAGCATCATTCAGGCTCACAGGCAGCCAGTAAAGTGAACCTGGAGAATATTAGGTTGAGACCAAATAATGCTTGAATTGCAGTCTTTCATTTTAAAGAGATTTGTTTTTAAATAATGAATGAAGGCATCACAAACCTTTGGCTTTGAGACTTTTAATTCTCCATTCTTTACTATAGAATGCTTCTACCCACCCCTGCCTCCTCCCACATCAAAATCCTTGTTCTAGCAATGCCTATGGACAGAATCTGCAAACAATCCGATTCTGACTTATGGTGGATTCTATTTTAAAAGGGGGTTCTCTCTACCTAGTGCCTCTTAGAAATAATTGAATCCTAGTTTTGTGATTTATATTTATTTTCATAATTGTGGACACTTTCAGACAAATGTTTACATCTCCTGTGTATTGGTAAAATAACCATAGTTATATCTTGTGTCATCTAAAACATTTCTTTCTGGACCCTCATGTGCATTGCAGATATTTCATTAACTCTCTGACCAGTGTTACAAACAGAGCTGGTCTCATTAGCAATAGGTCTCATTAACTTTTGGTATAGAGCTAAACATTTTGTGAATCTTAATCCTCCATTATCTCTTGATTTTCAAAGCGTTAGTAAATTTTTGTCCCTTAAAATGAGGACTGTTTTTTCCCGTTTTGATTAAAACCTTAAGTAAATATGATGTAATGACAAATGGAGATATTAAGAGAGACAGCCTCATTGTTTAGGCTGTTATGAATCACCCTGCTCTGACATGATTTCTAATTTGGAGGAGGAAAGCTGAGAGTCTGGAGCAATGCAACTATGAAATAATAAATTAGCAGTCAACTGGGCAGAACCCCAAGCCGTGTAGTGGAAACCAGGATGGTTGTGAATTTTGGAGGAAAAGAAAAAGATGCTTAAAATGATCACGTAGGGAAAGAACATTACTCCTGCTACACATGGAAGGAGTTCTGCCCTTTTCAGATGTTTAGGTGTCCTTGTTCATGATTCAGCCTTAGGAAATTAGGCTCTGAAGCGGGAATCTGATCTTTTGGTGTCCAACACTAGTATTACAGGTACTAATAGAATATTAGAATTTGAAGGGATATTCTTAATGCTCAGAATCGTTTGTTTAACAGTGAACAGACTGAGGACCAGAGATTTGGGGTGACTTTGTCACGAACTGGAGAACCAGAGCTAGAGACTGCATCTGCTGATCCCCAGTCTCATGGAACTTCCACTAAGCCAAATGTCTTCAAAATGGTAAGCCCGTGTTTTAGAGATGGAAGGGATCTGGAAAACTGTTTCATTCAAAGTATTTCCCTTTGCAGTGACGAAACACACCCAAGTTAGACATGAAGTGAGCAGCAGAACGAGAACGAAAGCTAAACTGCACGATTCCTAGTCTAGTGCTCTTTCCATGACACCAACAGTTATCACACGCCGGATACTTTGTCAAGTACCAAAGGTGCAAAGACAAACAAGGCAAGATCTCTGACTTGTCAAGAGAATTTCAACATATGTTGCCATGTAGAAAAATGTCTTTTCCTGCATTCCCATATGTATTCAAGCTAAACAGCAGAGGCTGCAGGGGCATACAGCGTGTGGTGGTGCATGATTTTGTAGAAAGTACTGGAGCGCTTTTTGTGAAAAGTACAGTTCAAGTCCTTTAGATGTGACTTCCATATTGACAGTGACTGTTTCTGTCTCATTTATTGCTGCTGCCCCAACTATTGGCCTGGCACACAGTAAGTGCTCAATAAATTTTGAATAAATGAATGAATGACTATATGCCTGGTATATACTAAGTGTTCAATAAATGTTGAAAGAATAAATGAATGAATGCACATGTACAATGTTCTTAGGGATTATCCAGAATCTGAAATAACTACACTAGAGGTCACAATTCACAATACTTGTTTTATATCTGGAGACTAGTTAATACCGTACCATAGAGGGCTCTGGAAAATTCGAAGTTCCTGAGTTTGAATCCTGGCCCTATCATTGCGGTGGAGACTGGCAAGTAACCAATTTCCCTTTCTTCCTGGACTTACAGCCAGACTACCTTTCCCAACTTCCTTTAGAGTTGGACACACCCTCATGATGAGTTCTGGACCAAGGAATGTGGGCAGAAATTATGCATCCTACATCCAGTTCTGGGCCTTACAAACCTCCTATGCAATACTCTACTCTCTCCTGTCTGTCTGGTGAGCAGATGCAGAAATCCAGCAGAGGCGCCTAAGGCTTTAGGGAGTGTGTCATGAGATTGAGAAGCCTGGGTCCCTGAATGACCAATGGAAGACTATCTACCAGACACCTTCATTGAATTGATATGTGAATAAGACATAAACCTCTGTGTGAAGCTACGGAGATTTTGAGATGGTTTCAACTGTTATCCTACACTGTGAATTGCCTTCTGGCTGTGTCACCTTTGACACAACTTAGCCTCTCTGAGCCTAGGTTTTCCTCCTTGCACAGTGGACATCAGAATGTAACCTGCCTCTTTGTGTTGTTACATTATTAATGTGAATCCCTTAGCATAGTGCTGGGAACATGGTAAGCATTTGATACATGTTAGCTATTTTTATATCAGTTTTATCATCTTTAGTTTGACAGCCAAAGAATAGTAACTTTTAAAGTTACTTCAAAGACCATCATATATTTTTTTCTGTTTATCTTTTGGCTACTGAAGCAAGCAAATAATCCTTCAGAACCTTATATCAATGGGTCTCAAATATTTTTTAGAAACAGAATTCTTATTTGTTCCTAGTATGATCTTCTATATGGATGCCAGGTGATAAAAGCAGAGCTGTTCTAGTTGTAGGATATGCCCAAGACCTACCTGCATCGCCTTCCCCTGGGTCTTGTGTGGGTATCTATACAGAATCCTTGGGCTAGAAAGGACACAATTTGAATACCACTCCCTTGGGTAAATACTGTGGGGAAACACCATATGGTACAATTTCCTAAGGTGATACCCTTATCCACTCTCCCCATAACTACCAAATTTCTCACTACTCCAGCTTTCTCCCACTAGCTTTCTCCAAGCTTTTCCTGCCTGAGTGCAGAAACTGCATGGCAATGGGGCTGTGGTAAATAAGGACTTCTTCTTCTGTTTAAAGTAGATTGGTGGCTCTTTTCAATAGACTATTAGAAGAGTAACTGTTATGTATGATTTAAAGGGAGTCTGAACTTTGACTCTCTGCTGTATGATATATGGATGGCTTGAAGCTTTGGGGTCAAGGGTCAAAAGTAATGAATTTATGGCTAGATTCTGCCTCCTCTTACTTTGAAAAAAGATGGTATATTTGGAACATTAAATTATAAATATTTTTTCTTCCAGAAATGGTCTTAGAGAAGATGTGCTAAATCGATATTTTCCAACTCCAATCAAACTATGTTATTTTCCATGGGCTTCGATAGTGATTGAAAGGAGAAGGACTTCGGGTGAAGAAAACACTGTGGCTGAGGTTACGACTCAGGGAAGGAAAGAACAGGAGGTGGTAAGATTTTTCACTTCCTGAAGCCTACATAAATAGTTAGGAAATCAGAAGACATGATAGGTAGAAATATACTAGATACTAGTCTAAGAGAAAGTATTTCAAAGAAACTGGTCTTTTGGAGATTATATTATGATGACTTACAAAAAATGAAATTATCCTTCTTCACCTGAAATCATTCTATGGTTGACATAAACATCCGAACGTCGAACGACCTCTCAAATCACACTGAAGATGTTAATAAGCTGGTACTATTGTCCTTGCTCTTGAAGCCAAGGCCAAAGCAAAGAGAATGGCTTTAAAAAGTTCACGGTTCTCAAGCTTAGTTTCAGATGAGTCAGGGGTTGCTGTTTTGTGGGTGGTCATGCTCAGTTGTTCCAAATCTAGGCAGGCCCTTCCTTCCTTAGTAAGTTCTTGGTTAGCCCACTTAATTCATCCTTGGGAGTATCAGGAAAAATCACATTATCATCGGAGGTCCACACTGGTCCTTAGTTAGAATGCCTTGGCAAACCACTTGCCCATGTCAAAATGGAAAGGATAATTTGGTTGTTTTTACTACTACATGTCAGCTGCTGTACTAAGCACCACACACGTTATTTTATCTAATGCTCACTCTAATCTTGCGAGACAGTAGCACCCACTTTACAGATGAATCTGAGGCTTTGAGGTGGCCGAGGCAAGGAGGAGAGCCAACTTTTGAACCCAGGTGTGTCGGACTTTGAGGTTGCCATTTAATCCTACCCCTGATAACCACTTTCAGCAATTCATAGTCTACCTATGTTCGCTCCACCTGCCCCAGTCCAGAGTCCCATGAAACTGCATGTCATTGTGTTAAACCACCTGAAATTCCTCTCATCAGAAGTTGTTAAATACGTAATGTTTATTAAAATGAAGCCTCACAAAGCAGGTTAAATGGGAAGTAGTATAAATTGTTAAATTACATCACTTCCTTCTTAAGGCTTGCCTGAGATCGAATATGAAGGAACGGGAGTTGTATTTGAGAACTGTGGTTGCAGAAGAGATCATTACAGCCCCTGGGACATTCATGTGAATTGTGTCTCAGTGAGATGTGGCACTAGTTTGTGGGGTGAACTTTGGGCAGTAAGGGGGCAGCATTGGGATTCCGGTGGGTAACTATGAAGAGACACTGGACAAAAAAAAAGGAGGTGGATGGAGCCCAAAGACAGCTTCCTTCATTTTGCTGTTTTTCCAACGGCTAACCCTACTTGAATCGTGTAGAGAGAGTGGGGGCTGGAATTGAAATTTTCTCTGGAGGCCATTTTACTATGTAATTCTCCTCCTGTCACACAGATAGCCTTGCATAGCTGTATTCTAATTTTTCCCTGTAGCCTACTCATATATCGTTATTCAATGAAGTAATAATGTTAAAAGCAAGACAATCTATAATGCACTTTCAATAAAACTCTGAAAAACAGTCATTGATCTTTCCTTAAGTCGCCTACCTACCCCCAGCTGCCTTATTGCTCTCATTGTAGAGGTGGTTAAATGACCAAAGATACTTAATATGTAAGTTATGAAACATTTCCACTTCCTTATTTACCACTTAATGGTCATTAAAAGAGTAGGAACATCATCCTTCTCCAGGTGATGTAAGATGGATCCTGGCTTGAATAGAGTACTCATTTATCAATAATCAATTACTCAGTTAACCATTAAAGATAATAATCATTTCCACCACACTTACAATAAAATGCTACAAACGTCAATGAATCATTATTTTACCCTAGGGCAGACCTTAAATCAATTTCTTATTACCATTTATTTTACTTCTGCAATTGTGATGGACATTCAAAAGGCCGGAACATAAGAAAATCCTCAAACGGCTAAACGGTTGGGAGAAGGGAAGCCTGGGAGGTGCGATTTGTGGGAACTCTATGGATTTTATCCAGGGATAACATCCAGGTGGCTTTTACCCACAGAATTTTGCCTTGAGCTTCAGGTTCATTCCTGTGCTTTCCCGTTGTCTACAGGAATCTCGAGTGGGGATTCCCAATTTCACCTGTTCAGATCTCGCTAGTTGCTGTCTTACTCTTTCGTTAGATTTAGTCCAATATTATGTTGCATTAAATGCACAAGATGGCAGTTCCACGAGCATGTAGTGGAGGTGCAATTTCACTCTTCAAAGTCTTCCCAGGGCTCTTAGAAGAAAGCAAAACTCCTTGATAAGACTGACAGGGCCCTGACAATCTGGTCCCTTCATACCTCTCTTACTTCATCACACACACTATGCTCTGTTCCTCTCTTGTCTTCAGTGAAACTTGCCTTCTCTCAGTCCATTGTACTTTATGTGACCTCCCTTGCCACAGGGCATTTGCACATGCTATTCCTTCAGACTATAAGGCCATCTTCTCCCTGCCCCCATCTTCACTCACTTAATATCTATTCTTCCTTCACTTTTAATTTCAAGCTTTCCTTCTCCAGGGGAACTTTCTGTGATCCGTCCAATCCCTGTTATATGCTCTCAGAATGCCATTTCCTTCTCCATAGCACTATCACAGCTTCAGTTTTACACGTGATTGAGTGATTGTTTGACAGATGTAGTCTTAGTCTCTCCCACCAAACTGTGAGCTCTGTTTGGGCATGGTTGTGTTTATTGGTGTACACCACTGTATCCCAAGTGATTAGGGTGGTGCCTGGTTCATACTGGGCTTTCAAGAAATGTTAAACAAATCACAAATTGATTATGAACGGGTCAGAAAAACATACCATTAAGCCCAGAGTGTAGGAGATGTCAACAACTGCTGTGAGAAGGGCCTGTGGTCCTTATGGAGTGGTAATAACACTGTAAGTTCATTTAAGACTATGAAGTTTCACTAATGCAAGTGTTTCCTAGCTGACTTCTTATTTTCCTAAAAAGACCCAGGCTTCTCCTATCCTGGTTCTATTTCCTTTCAAAGATCTTGCAGTCTGTGTTGATCCCCCACAACTTTCTGGCACTTTATTCTCTATCATTGGAAACACCTAGAGCTTCTATGGGGCTTATGACTGCCCCACATTTCTGTGCCTTCTGAGATACTTTTGAACATACCTATAAAATAAATCCTCTCCACACAGTAATCTGTGATCTGAATGAAGAGATGGCCCTTCAATCAAGTCCACCAGTGAATAAGGCCACTTGAATATGAGAGGGAATGGTAATGTGATTATCTTGAGTGTAGTCATCTGAGAAGATGGATCTATTTTCAACACCAATTTTTATTCCATTTGAACTCCTGATTTAATTTGGAATTATTAATAACCTGCCTGGTCCAACTGACTGAGAAAAGGGCAACTTAGATTTGAAAGCAGCTCAGGGTGTATTGAGAGCTTGTTTGGGTGAAACACACTCACACACCTTTTAATAGTTCTGGGACGTTTCAGCGTGAGACTGACAATTAGAACTGTTTTTTTTTCAAAAGGAAGATAGTAGAAAGAAATCGTCATAGCGCACAGAGAAGTAACTTCAAGAGAAAGTGTGCGGGAGAAAGAAGACAGAAAGACTTCCAATGTAGATTCTGAGGTGACCCAAATGGTGTGGCAAGGATTTGACTCAATCACTCATAATGAGAGGAAATGGGGTTATCGGGTATGTAGAGGATACAGAGCAGAAAACCACTAGAATAATTTCTCAGCAACTAAAGCAAGGAAGAGTAGAGTCAACCTTCTTGGCTACCATGGAGAGTAGACTCTCAGCGTTTAGTGTGAACTGTTGAGATTACATCCAGGCCGTCTTAAAGTCTGTCGAGTTGGGTTTAAATCTCAAAACTCTAACAGAGACTCATTAATTAATAACCTATTTTTTGACAGTCTCATTGTGCTCCAGGCATCATTCTAGGTATTGAGTTACTAAGGCAGGCAAGTGATTGGGGACAGACACCAAGCAAATAAAGAATGAAAGCTCATATTTGTCAAGTGTTCACCAGTACCTGCCTTGAATCTAGCACTTTACTCTTATTCACTCGTGCAATCGTACCCCAGATCCCGTGATGTAGGTAAAATTATTATCCCAGTTATCAGAGGGGAAAACTGAAGCGTAGAGCCTTGCCCACAGCTATTAAGATGGAGCACCAGGACTCCAATCCAGGCAGCCTGAACCAGGATCTGCATTCGTAGTGTCAACACTAATCTCACTGTCTAACAAATAAACCAGAACAGTATCAAAGGATGATAGCTTCTCTGCAGAGAATAAAATAGGATGATGCGATAGAGAATGGATTGGGTGGTCAAGGAAGATCCCTGAAGGGTGACATTAAAATTGAGCTCTGAATATAAGATGCTGTACAAAGCATTCCAGGCTCTTTATCATTTCTTCCCTGATGGACAGTATTTCTTCAAGATTATTTTAAGACACAAATTAGAACAAGGGCAATGGCATTTAAAAAAAGATCATTTAGCCTTCTTTTACCTCTATTTACCCAGAGAATAAAAAAGGAGATGAAAGGGGGAGGGGAAGTCTCTCCACCTCTTTTCTGGCTCTTGGCTTACTCAGCCTTCTTGCAATGTGGCCAGAACCACAGATGACACTCCAGGACCTCTGCATGGACAGTTGGTCTTCGAGTGTTCGATAACTTTTCTCTGGGTACAATCTCAGGCCTTAACTTTGATGAACATTTCAAGCTAACACGTATCTCTGCCACCACTTTAGCCACTCTATTGAGGTAAATATATATATATATGTACATATGCATATATATATATACTTCCTCGCTACTATAAATATCTTAATGAATGTAATTTTCATGTAGAACAACACTTAAATTATTTCCATGTCATTCCTGAACCTGAAGTGGAGTTAGAGGTGGGAAGACAAGGAGGAAGTGTTCTGATGAGTTGAGAATTATCACTAAACCCTTTTCTACACCTGTCTAAAGTTTCCTTCAATGATTACAGAGTCCAGTGAATATTACTCTCTAGAGAAACTCTTTCTGTAAATGAGAAGGCCCATTACGCCTATGGATTCAGTGGCCATTTTGAAAAACAGGCTCTAATTAAAAGTACCAAATTAAATCAGTCTTATAGTGAGTGAGAACTGGTGTTGAAAATGAATCGTTCACTTAGAATTATCTCCAAAAAAATCACATTAACATTTCATTATACACGAGACATGATAAAATTCTCTGACTTCAGAAGATATGATTGAAAGGCCATTTCTTCCAAGAGGTCTGGACGATATGATGTCTGCCGGAAAGATCTCCAAAAAGTTCCCTATGGGGATCATAATCTTATCTTATCCATCTAGTACCAAGGGCTTTCATTCTTTTTAACCCATAAATTTAAAATTAAAAATTGTATGATTCAGCTTATTATAATGTCTTGCTCTGGGAGAATTAATATAATTTCTTTCTACTTCCTTCTTGCATTATATTTTAATGTTAAGAGATCTTAAATCGTTTTCTATTGTATGTACATAAAAACTCTTTAATATACTGAATTACACACTCATTTTAAATATCAAACAGTTGTAGAATTAATCCCAAACCTATTTTACATGGTAATAGACCACATGTTTTTAATCATTGCACCTCTTTTAATCAGTGCATAGGCTCCCTGAATAATTATATATTATAGTTACACAGGAGGAATATATAGTATTTTCAAATTATTGGTTGTCTAGGATACCTGTTTGACTTAATTATTAATAAAATATTGTAATGAAATTTAACATCTCTGGGTATGTTTATCCTGTATACTTATTCAAAAAGACTTGATCCTATTTGAATTTTTCTTCTTTTATTTAATAACAAAAATAGATGGCATTTAGTGGGACCAAATTCTTTTAAAGCTGTCTTAAATAGTATCCAAAATTTATCTAAATGATTTGTGCTTAATAACTAATTAGTTTATACCAAGAAAGCATTATGATAATTTAATTAAGCTATTCTGTCTCAACCTGCACGTGTAGACCTAGAATTCAGGATTGGGTGGGAGAGCAACTGGACATTATCTAGTAACGGTGGAGATATGCATAGCCTACAGCTTCATAGATTCATTTCCAGATTTATAACCTAGAGAGGCAATCTACAAACTTTACGGTCTCTAAAGACCCTTACACTTAAAAATTACTAAGAACTCCAAACAGCTCTTATTTATGTGAGTTATATCTACCATATTAGAATTTAAAGCTGAGAAATTCATTTATTTATTTTTTTTGAGGAAGATTAGCTCTGAGCTAACCACTGCCAGTCCTCCTCTTTTTGCTGAGGAAGCCTGGCCCTGAGCTAACATCCATGCCCATATTCCTCTACTTTTTAATATGTGGGACGCCTACCACAGCATGGCATGCCAAGCGGTGCCATGCCCGCAGCCAGAATCCGAACTGGCGAACCCCGGGCCGCCAAGAAGTGGAACGTGCACACTTAACTGCTGCGCCACCAGACCGGCCCCTAAAGCTGAGAAATTTAAAAGACAGATTTATTAATTAATTTATTTAGGAACAAGATCAACAAGTCTATTACATGTTAACACAAGTGACATTTAAAAATGACTGTATTTTCTGAAACACACACACACACACAAGAATAAGAGTGGCATTGTTTACTTGTTTACAAATCTCTTTCAGGGATGGCTAAACAGAAGATAGCTGGGGTCTCACGTCTCCTTCTGCATTCAGTCTGTTGCAATCTATCGTCTTGTTTGATGCATGTGAAGAAACTCTGGCTTCCCAAAGATATGTAGTTGGAGAAGAAAGTATTATTTTAATAGCTGTTTCAGATAATTGTGGATATTCTTTTTGATATCACATCAAAGCTCAACATGTATTAATTTCTTAAAGATTAGTTGCAATGTGAAATTTGAAACCATACTAGTAAATGTTTTGTGCTTTATTTCTTAATACAATTTTAATAATGCATGGGCCTTATACTTCCAGGGGCTCTTTACCCATACATGATGTGGTAACATTATGTGTTAGTCTTTTGGAAAATATTGGTTCACTGAGTTATGTAGATATTCCAAATATTAATGCATTTATTATACAATATGAAAGATTACAGTCATTAATACCATCACAGATCTTACCAGAAAAGTCTTTAGATATTGAAAGACTGTTGAGCTCATGGTGCGGCAGATAAAAGCTCTCCAAAATTCTAAATTTCGCTTGAAATCTCAGTATCTTCGTATGGGGAACAAATACTGTCAGCTGTTTTCCTCAAAGTCGCAAACTCAATTTGTTCAAATTCCAAGTCTGCCAAATATCTAGGTCTGAATTAGTGAACAAGTGAAAAGGGTGTCCCAGGAAAACAGCAGCTACTTCAGCTCTCAAATCAAACAATCCAAAGAGAGCCTTTTCTTGAGGTAACCATCTTACTTCACATGCAGCAGAAATGCTTTGTGCTTCCTTCCCATTTCATCACACAGAATATTAAAAAGATGTGTACTCAAGGGTTGAGATCTAATAAATTAATAAAATTAATAATAAATAAAATTATAAATTAAAAATAAAATTTAATTTAATAAAATTAAAGTTTCATCAAGACATTTTAAAGAGAAACTGGCATTAAAAAAACCCCTTGAGTGCAGGCATAGTGGTGAAGAATACAATGACTAGTACTCTTTATTCTCATTGCCTCGATTAAGGCCCCAACAGTGTTATCTCCCATTGCGTTTGTACTTCAGTACAAATGTCAACACTGTGACAAAGGCAAATAATATCTTTGTGTTGTTATGAAAATAATTTTGACCTCATGAACTCTTGGGAACCCCCCCAAGGTCCGTCGCCTACATTTTGAGAACTGCTGCCCTAGAGAAACCTCTTGTCCTTATATAAAAGGAGACGTAAAAATGGTGGTCATTGCAGCATTATGTAATAGCCAAGAAAAAGAGAAAATGCTTGAAATGTTCATTGACAGGAGAATGAATGAATCTATATGAATGAATGAATACATGAAAGAAGATGTATATATAGAACAAATGAGTAAACATTTATATAGAGAGAGAATGAATGAATATAGCTAGGTAGGTAGGTAGATAGATAGACAGATAGATAGATAGATAGCATTGGACAGATATACACCTAGAGAGAGAGGGAGAGAGGATTTGGTGCAATGTTAATGATTTGGTAATCTGGAAGAAGGAATTTGAGGATTCTTGTGTACATTTCTTGCAAATTTTCTATAAGTTCAAACTATTGTACAATAAAAAAATATATAAACTAAAAACCAAACAAACTAAGGATGTGTATTTCACAGCAACACAGGGAAGAAGGCATGCTGCAGTTGGCATATCCATGTTATTTGTGTGGTTCTCTACATTAATGAACAGGGAAAGAAATATCCAGAGCAGCGGAGATTCAATTCATAAAATTGAACTTTAAAGGGCGAATGTTAAGAAATTGCCATCTCAGAGATTAAGGGTACACTTCAGCTAACACAGCCTAGACATATGAAGGTAGTCAGCCTAACAGAAATTTTAGGTATGTCAATGTGAATCAGCATATAGCACATAATCATAATAATGGCAAAAGAAGAATGACAGTATGTAAAAATTTCATGGAGTCCAAAGGACTCAAGGTTTCAAGAATAGATTAGTTAAATGGGACTGGGAACCATTTTGTGGCTATATGAATATATTACTTGCAGCTATAACTTGCTTCTATATTTAGATTGAAATGTACTGTTTAATGAATTGTTCATAATTTGTTTCAAGGTATGATTTCAGTAATTCTCAACTTGAAACACTTTTTGATGCATTTATTAAGTCTTATGCTAAAATAATCCTATCAAATATTGCCACAAAATATCTGACCAACATGAACTTAACCAACATTTATATTTAAGATGCTAGTTCCCAGAGCAGGCAAACCAAGTAAAGTGTCTATTACAGAAGTTAGCTGGACGTGGCCTATTTTCTTTGAATGTATTTACTAGATATATTTCTGATGCCTGCTTGCCCATACCACTTCCTTCTTTCTTTCATTTTTTATTGAGGTAACATTGCTTTATAACATTATATAGATTTCAGGTGTACATCATTTTAATTCAACCTCTATATACACTACACCCCTTCTGATGGAAGCAGCCCAACCCATAGACCGCAATAGCAGTGAGGGATGTGGTTTGTGCTGTGTGATCTCTCCTACATGGACAAAGGGTGGGCATCTGATCCACCAATCTATAGTATGACAATCTGCAGTCTGTCTACAGATTGCCCAGGTAAGCTGTGCTGATGAGATATTTAAACCGCCCTCCCTCTCCACAAATTTGAACTGAATAGGGAATACTAAGATTCAAACCAAGTGGTGAATTCAGAGATGCTATAAGTAAGATAAAGCCCATAGCGGTTCATGTATAAGTCTAAGTTAAAAGGGAATGGAAACTGTGAGAAGACATAAGTCAGATGGTGATGAAGAAAAGAGTAGATCAGATATGCCAAGAGAAACAGAGACACCATGAAACAGAGAAAAACCGCATGGTCCTTGAAAGAGGCTACAGAAAATAGCCTGCCTCCAGAGCTATCCACATTCCTGTTGATTTCTAAGCCTGTTCCAGTTCCGATACCGTTATTGAGTGGGTTTCTGTCCACACAATCAATTAAGTCTAACAGTGGACCACTGACCCCAAATAGACTGTTGGGTTAATTTGTGGTTTAAAATGCACCTATAAAGAACAGTATATTAGTTACATTTTTACATTTTTTAAAGAGTATATTTGCCTATGACATTTTTTATTGGCCTAAAATAGCAAAAATCTAGAAAAAGCCGCTTTTAAAATAGAAATATAGAGTGAAGTGATGATTAGGAGAGATGTGAACCTTCTTACTTTAAAAAGAGACACTAAAAGGAAGTGGCTGTTTATCTAGTTTCTGGGAAAATAACTAAATCCTGGGTTTTGTTTGTTCAGCTGAATGATGAGAGCGGAGCTTGCTACTGCAACCGCACCAAGCACTGTCTTCCTAGGACGTTAGCAGTCGCTTCGCTCCACATGTTGTCTCGAGCCTCTTAAGCACTTTAGACTGGAAGGCGCTTTTCTTTCTTTACAAACAAATTAAATCTATATTTCATGTTCAAATGCTACTAGAAATACTAGTGGCAACAATGTTTTACCTCTAGGCTGTTTGAAAGTAACTTCAAACCTGACATACATTGTGAAAAGAGCATTAATGTATACAGTGTCACTACTAGTAAGTAATGCCTATAACTTTTTCTTCAGGGCGCTCATCATTGCTTATACAACAGAACAGCAAACACTTGTATGCCATGCTTATTACCTCCTGATTCAGTCCTCCACCCACCCTGTGAGATAGATACTATTGTTCCCCCCATTTAACAGATGAGAGAGATTATGTAGCTTCCCCAGGCCACTCTGCTGGTAGGGAGTGGATAGGAATTGAAGCCAGGCAATTGGGCTCCAGAGTCTATGCTACAATCACTGCTACGCTGGACTTCTTTGCAGGTTTATTTGATCCATCCATGTATGTACTCAGACTTTAGGTAGTTCATCTCCGTGTTTTTCCACAAGCGTGTGGTCTTAAATGTTGCTACTTGAGAATATCCATTGCATTGGTTATTTTGTTGAACCATAAGCAGGTAACTACTTAATAAATTCTTCTCTCCTATTGCAACAAAGTTAAGAATCAAGAAAAAAAAGTTGTAAATAGTTATTTTTTATTTGACAGCTCTTCTGGATGTACAATGAAAGGCCAAAATTTACCTAATAGTCAGAAATATCATGAGATTTTTCATTGCAAACCTACAAGATAGCGTTGGATGGTCATCTGGGACTCGAGAATCTTCCCCTCTTGCCTGTGAGCTCTTCTTTATTACTTGTCTCACAATGTCTAACCTCTTTTCAGTTTCTCACACTGCAATGATACTAAGATATTTAACTACCTACCTGTTTCCAAGATAAATTATAAAGCTTAACGTCAAGCAGCCTTTCTCTTTTTAACACATGTGGTGCTTTGTGCAAAAGTATTCATTAAGATTTATTAACAACAATCTCTTGGCACATTTAATAGATATTAACAAAATAATAATAGCTGTGATTTGTTGCGTGCTCAGTATGTTCTCCTCACTGTGCTAAGTACTTTGACACCTTACTTCACTGAATCTTTGCAATACCTTTATGATGCAGGCTTAACTATCCACGTTTTACACGTGAGGAAACTGACGCTCCATAGGTATCAATGCCGGGATTCCAAATCCTGTGACCATCCCGCAAACTATACTGCTTCTTTCTCCCTCTTCTTCTTGTTTCAATGTTTTCATCTGGAATTATTTTCCTTCAGCCTAAGAATGTTCCTTCAATGTTTCTTGTAGTTCAGTAGCAGTTCAAATTCTCTCAGCTTTTCTTTTCGTTGTTCAAAACAGCTGTGTTTTGCTTTCATTTTTTTTTTTAAAGATTGACCCTGAGCTAACGTCTGTTGCCAATCTTTTTTTCTTCTTCTTCTCCCCAAAGCCCCCCAGTACATAGTTGTATATTCTAGTTGTAGATCCTTCTGGTTGTGCTGTGTGGGACACCGCCTCAGCATGGCTTGATGAGAGATGCTAGGTCTGAGCCCAGGATCGGAGCCATTGAAACCCTGGGCCACCGAAGCGGAGTGGGAACTTAACCACTGGGCCGCGGAGCTGGCCCCTGCTTTCATTTTTGCAAGGTGTTTTGCTGGATGTAGAATTCTAGGTTGACAGCTTTCTTTTTTTCCAGAACTTTAATGAGGCTATCCCATTATCTTCTGGCTTGTGCTGTTTCTGAGAAGTCTGTGATCATTCTTATCTTGGTTCCCCTCTATGTAAGGTGGCTTAAAAATGTTTTCTCCTTATTATTGGATTATGAAGTGCCTCAGTTTGGCTTTCTTGGTGATATCCTGCTTAGGAGACATTCAACTTGGAATCTGTGGGTTTGTTGTTTTCATCTAATTTAGAAGGACATTTCGCTTCATTTCTTCAAAAATTTCTCCCTCAGTCTATTTTCTGGGGCTCTAGCTGTGCGTGTGGCTGCTTTGTGTTGCCCCACGGGATACTGAAGCTCTGTTAACTTTTTCTTGTCAGTCTCTCTTTCCTTCTGAGCTTCAGTTTAGGTGTCTTAAATTGCTATGTCTACAAGTTCATTGACATTTTCTTCTTCAGTGCCTAAATTCTGTTAATCTCACCTAATAAATCTTCACCATATAAAATAACTTCTCATTCTGTATTAGCATTTTTCTCCCCATCATGTTCATCTTTTCCTTTGACCTTATTTATATATAATACTTGTTAAAAATTCTTTGTCTCTAATTCCACCCACTTCTGGTTCCATGTTTACTGACTGACTTTTCTCCTGGTTCTAGATGCCATGATCCTGCTTCTGAGGCATGTGTAGTAATTTTTGATTGGTTGGGCACTCAAGATCATGAATTTGACATTGCTGAGTGTCTGGCTTTCATTGTTTTCTTTTCAAGGGTACTGGGCTTCATTCTGGTAGGCAGTTAAGTCACTTGCTGTTCTGCTTGATCCTTTTGAGGATTGTTTAAAGTTTTGATAGGGCAAATCTAGAGTAGCTTGTGCTCTGGGCTGGTTTAGTCCTACTACCAGGGCATGGCTCTTCTGGGGTGTGTACTGAATGCCCTAGATATTCAGTGAGGACTAACCACTGTGTCTTGTCAGAGCTTGAGCATCTCCCAGACCTGCGCGAACTCTGGCAATTGTTTGGCTGCACCCTGGTGGTTGTCAGTCTAACTTCATGGGTTAGACTCATCTTGCACCTGTGTAGCTAAATGTTCAGCAAGAGACTTGAGAAGACACTTAAGTGCATTTCTAGAACTTTCTTTCTGTTAGCCCCCTCTTTTCTAATACTCTGTCCCACAAATTCTTGCTGCCTCAGCCTCTCTGAACTCAAGGCTATTTCCCTTCAACTCAAAGAGGCCATGATGGTTTCTTGTCTTCCCCCTCCCTGTGCTTCAGTCTGAAAAGTGCCTCTAGGAAGAAATCCAGGGTAACTGCGGGGCTCAGTTGATTTGCCTCCTTTCTCTCAATATCATAGTCACATGCTGACTCTTGGCCAGTACCTGAAACAGCTCTTTCATATATTTTATCCTGTTCCGTAGTTGTTTATAATAGGAAGGAAAAGTCAGTACTGAGTAGTTACTCCAACATAGTCAGAGGTTTCTTTTTAAGATGATACTTACACCATCTCTTTAGGAATAAGTTCATTGAGAAAAATTAGTTATTTAATCTGCATGTGTATTCTGTGACTGAGAACAGCAAAGATCTAGCAAATCTTTTCATTGTCGATAAATAATAATGGTTGAAGTAAGCATAAACTCTGCTAGGAGCAGAATTTGTCAGGAATCAGAATTTTATAATCATTAACCTATTTTTTCCATGCGTTCTAAATAATTCTATTTTCAAGAAAGGAGAAAAATCATCTAAATTCTTTTACATACTAGCAAGCTTGGTATCTCTGCCCATGGGAATCTGATGATGGCTGTGTTTAACAGTGTGAGAAAAATTCTCCTCTTTGGGCATTCTGTTCAAAGGGAAAAGATCAGTTTTGGCTTTGTTTTGTTTTTCACATAGAATGAGGGTTCGGGATTTTGTTTATTTATTCAGGCTTTACTTTAATGCTCTTTGCCACTAGCTAGACCTTGAGGGGCAAGATAGGGTGGGAGCTGAACTACCATATTTTAAAAACACATAAGTGATAATGATGGAGCCTATTTAAAGAATTTCAAGCTCGAAAACACATCCTCCAACCCAACAGCCATAACTTTACTGCCTTCAAAACAGGTCCATGTCTGCTTTTTTCCTAAAGCATTACTGATTTCAGCAGATAATGGTCTCTTTTCCTAAGCTACCTCCTAAAATGGGAAGGGAAACACATCTTCTATTCTTTCTCCTTTTCTGTAATCCAACCATTTAAAGCAATCAAAACCTTTTTCTATTATTCCTGCATAAAGCTGGTGTTGCTGTCTCTACATCACTAGGATGTGCTCTTGGGGCTGTTTTCCACCGCTTGGCATGGGTTTGAGCTTATCTCTCCCCATAGTTTTTGGCATTTCCTGGAGGCCAAGGATATACCTTTGAAATGCCTCTGACGTCTGGCAGAAAATTTGGGGGGCATCTCAGAATCCTGCCTACCAAAATGGAAAAAAAAAACCTCATTTTCCCAAAATATTTTATCTGTTTATTTATTTATTTATTTGTGCGTGTGCGTGTGTGTGTGTGTCTGCATACATGAAAAAAATATTTTATAAGGTACATAGCAAGGTACGAACAACTGTTATCACTGGACAGGTGAGAGAGTAAATATTTCTTTTCATCTTTTTGCTTGTTTGTATTGTTTACATTATCTAACATTTCTATATAGATGCATATTAAAAACATGAGTTATTTTTAAAAGATTTAAGCAATAAAGTTAAAGTGATAACCCCGCATGATAAAGCACAAGCGTAGAACAAAATGTTGATGGTATTTCCGAAGTTATTGACTTTCTTACTAGTTTCATTAACTTGACTTAATATTTATTTAAGGCAGAGGCACTTAATGCAGGAGTAAATGTATAGCACCCTTCCGTGCTTGCTTTGCGATCACCAAAAATGGAAAGGTAGAGAAATTGACGGGGCACTCATTATGGAGCTCAAGTGGAGGCTGCTTCCTCCCAGCATGAATTACTCATTAAAAAACGTATAGAAGATTCATGACATTGCTTTTGACAGCATTGAAATTTGTTTTAATGAGGGTATGACCTAAAACAAACCTTTGATACCTGGTCATGATGACGGGCCGCTTATTTATTTCTTCTCCTTCGTTTCCAGCAGGGGAGATGATTAATGTACCTACCTTTCCCGTGATGGCCTCTGTGGACAAAGTGCGTCCTTGAAGGACATTGAACATTTTAAAGTGCTGATCCATCTCATTTCTTCCTTCCAGGCTGTCTGGGGGAGAACACCAATGGGAATCCATGAGGACAGCCCTCCAACCTGTGTGGGAGGAAATGGTCAAATTGGGAGCTTAGAGAGGATCCTTGCTCAAATCTCAGATGAGGAATTTTTCAGGGGATCTTGGAAGCTTACACACTGGTGGAAGAAAGTTGCAGCCATGTTTGGGTAAAATGGTGCCATGTAATGGTGGGCGCTGGCTGAAGTGTGGAGGCCTTTCATGAAGACAAGAAGATAAACCAAATAGCAACTGAGTTGTTTGTTTTGTTATTATTATTTATTGTTGTGATAAAATACACCTAACATGAAATTCACCATCTCAACCATTTTTAAGTGTTCAGTTCAGTAGTGTAAAGTATATTCACATTGTTGTGCAACCCATCTCCAGAACTTTTTCACCTTGCAAAGCTGAAACTCTATACTCATTAAACAGCTCCCCATTTCCCTCGACCCAGTCCCTGGAAATCACCTTTCCATTTTCTCTTTTTATGAGTTTGACAACTCTACCTACCTCACATAAGTGGAATCATACATTATGTGTCTTTTTATGTCTGGCTCATTTCACTTAGCATAATGTCCTCACGGTTCATCCAAAATATTATAGCATAACGTCAGCATTTCCTTCCTTTTTAAGGATGAATAATATTCCATTTTATGTGTCTACCACATTTTGTTTATTCATCCAGCCATCCATTGATGGAGACTTGGCTTGCTTCCACTTTCTGGCTATTGTGAGAATGCTGCTATAGACGTGGGTGTGCAAAAATCTTTTCAAGACTCTGTTTTCACTTCCTTTGAGTATATACCCAGAAGTGGGATAGCTGGGTAAAAAAATTCTACTTTTAATTTTTTGAGGAACTGTCATACCATTTTCCATAATACCTGCACCACTTTGCATCCCCACCAACTTGTTTTGTTATTATTTTTGTGGTTTATTATGCATTTGTGCTGACTCAGAATACTGTTAGATTATAACTAGACTGTAAGTAACTTGAGGGCAGAGAGAGTTTCTTAGAATCTTAGGATATTTTATAGAATTTTACATCCCTTTAGCATTGTGCTGAGGACATGGTAGGTACTGAATGCTTATTGATATGCCAAGTCTGAAGGTCAATAGTTCCATATATGATAACTTGCTAACACTTGATCACTGGGAGATAAATATCAGAAACAGGAATGGGGGTTTGGTGCAGGAATTTCAGGAGATAGAGACCATTATGCAATCCTTTAGGTCAGTTACCAAATGTCACCATTTTGAGGATGCATCCTTTGTTTGACAGAAGTTGCCTTAGTGCAACAATAGAAACAGGATGGGAAAACTGGAGGATTTGGCAGACATTAGGCATGTGGCCATAGGAAGTGAGATTGATAGTTGTATATGCAGAAACAGTTCACATTAAGGGAATAAGGGGGAAAGAACTGTCGTTTTCAAACTTCAGTGAATATAGGAATTTTTCAGTTACCTTTTGAGATATAGATTTCCGGACTCCACTCTCCCAGATACCCATTTAGTTAAGTCTTGTCCAAGGCTAAAAAAATCTGCATTTTAATAAGCATCAGAGAAAAATAATTGGAGACAAATGATTCTCAACGAAGTCAGATGCCCTCAGGTGATAAAACCAACTCTTAATATCCTATGTTAATGTGGAGGAAGGTATGGCATCCTGAATCAGTGACTCCGAAATGCTGAGCTGCACTGTTGTAACCAGTGCTGGATTGGTTACTTCATCACTTGGAGGACTTGCTATTTTAAGAGATACCTGGTCCCAATTCCAGTTCTCAGCTTGTGCTGAGTCACGCTCCAACTGTCCTTGCAGAGTGGTTTACTCTCTATCTCCACAGGTTGGCAATTTCCGAGAAGGTCCACTCTTCTCACTTCTGGGATGATGTTTAAATCCAAGACACAGCTGAATACTTTAGATACAAAAACCAGATGAGAACCCCGATAATTAACCTAAATGTCATCTGGGCTTCTCTGACTCTTCAAGTTTTAGGTAAACTTGAGTCAAACCCATTATCACAGTCTATACAAGGCTGACCCCTTCCTAATGATGAGTGCGAATTTCCCAGGTGCCTTTGTCTCTGAGCAGCTTTCACATGGGCCCTCTTGGTTGAGTCCTACTCGAGCAAGCACAAAAATTTTAGTCCCTTTTCAATATTCAATAAGAAACCCACTTTTTGAGGTTAATAACTTTACCAAAAATCTGTGGAGTTACAGAGAGGCACCATATTGCTACATGGCAGTGGTCTACCATTTTCTAATTTCCCCATGCCATCTTCTGTTGCATTTCAAAAAATCCATGCTCCCAATATGTGCCCTCCCTGAGTATGCAGCTCCCTTGGAATTATAATAGAGATTGTCATTCTCCCTCGGACTATTGCCATCTGCAGACCACCACCTCCATCAGAATTTTAGTACATTTAATTTTTCTATTTCATTACTAACAAATCTCTAGGGGGAATATGTTGTTCTAATGGTTGTTTAAGATATTTTCCCAGGACCCAGGGTTCTGAGTCCCAACTATGGAACAACCACCAAAGCCATATAAAGATCCTGAGGAGGGCATGGAGAGGTCATGCCCTATCAAACTCTCTCAATTTTCCCTGAACTCCCTCTCTTTTGACCCAAACCAAGAATAGTCTTCAGCGATACAGACTGTAGTGCACAGATCAAATGATTTCTTCAGCCTAGAGTAAGCAGCCCTGAAACGCAAATCAAGATGGCTGAGCACCCTTCCTGATTTGTTTCTTCTTAGGCCCATATCCAAATCTGAGTCGTCTATGTTTTTAATATTCAGATGGTTGGTCACACCAAGAAACAAAGAAGAAAGAGAGTGTTTGCCTCAACAGTGATTTATTTCCACTATTTTTGCTGATGCTTTAAGAACTATAGACATCCCAATTAATATCTTTGGACTTGACCCACTTATAGCATCATTTGATCTCTCAAGGCAACGGGATGGGATGATGGGAGGGGAGTAGACTGGAAAGGAGTCTTCTTAGCTCCTTCTGGAACCATTAATCAGTTCCATCAAGTTGCTGTAACAGTCAGTTCCTCATTTGAAATGAAAACAGAAGCAACATTATTCTAACTAAAAGTTGGCTTTCATCTTTCTCTGCAGCCCACCATCCTGAACACTGAATTTGGGATGAAGAAGAGTTTATAACAGAGATCTGAACTCCATTTCTATTTAGTTGAGGTAGAGCCGGCATTCATCATTTTGGGTCATTCATTCAGTCAATACATTTTATTAATCAACTATTATGCTTAGTAAAATGCTGATTTTATTGAGTAACTATTATGTACTCACTGTGTTAAGCACTGAATATATAACAGCGAACAAGACAGACATAGTACTTGGTATGAAAGCCTCTAAGTAAACAAATAAAATAACCAGAAACTGTGGGTAAGCACTAAGAAGAAAACAATAAAAAGGAGCTGAGATAGGGAATAAAAGGGGGTGTACATTTTATAGACAGGGTCAGTGGAAGACCTGTTTAAGGTGCTGACATGGAAACTGAGACATAAGTGATGGGAAGAACCGTGTTATGTAAAGAGATGTGGGATGGCTTAAAGGGTTTCCCAGGCAGAGGCCCTGAGGGCAAGGAACTGGACGGCCAGGGAACTGGCTGAAGCAGCGTGAGTGGGAGGGAGTGGCAGGAGATAAGGGGGCAGGATAAACTTCTGAACACGCAGGACCTTGGGAAGTGATGGGGATGAGTTCCAAACTGTGTAGAGTGGGGACAGGAGAGGTGCAGGACTTGAAGCAGAGGGCCAGTTAGAAGCCCACGGGCTCCTCTGAGCCTAACAGGTAGGGGTTACACAAATGTTGAATCTGTGGATGTCTCACACACTCCATTAGCTGGAGAGGCAATGGCTCTACCTGCCAGTACCTAGCAGAGTGCCACGCACAGGGCACATGTGAAGGGTTAATTTGGGGGCTCGGCAGAAGGACCACATAGAAAAGAATATTTATTTGGTATATTCTCTTACATTGCTCTATAATCTCACCTGACTAGAGTTAGGAGCATTTTTCTATGAATTATTCATTTTGGCACATACCCTGTAAACATCTGATGTCTTTAAACTTTTGGGACCATGGGGCTCCCCCAAGCAGAATTTCGAGTAGAATCTCTGAGGTAGCACTTTACCATTTTACCCCTCAGCTCTTTTGCAGTTCTGGGCTCATGTGAATAAGAAGGCCAGAATGCTCTTCTGGGAACGCACAGCACGGATATATATTTTTTACTATCGCAGCAGAATTGTTTTGAATACACTTTGGCGGTGAGGTTAAAGCTCTCCACGAAGAATACTTCAGCAGTAATTCTGCTGCCCTCCAGCCGAGCGCTGAAATCCCTCGGGAACGCCCAGCATTACCCCTCAAGAACGGTTCTGAAATGACTTTACTCACTTGCCCGGCCTTTCTATTCCTATTGAAATTCTTCCAGAACGCTCACAGTAACCTTCAGTCAGATGCCAGAATAACTTTTATGTTCTAGGAAGGTTTCTGTAACAATTTATTACACAGTGTAACACCAGCTTACTTGTTGGAGAAGAAGTCTGATAGGTGCAGCTGGCCAAAGCTGTCCTGGTGGATATCCTGCGGTTAGCTTATTTCAGCTTTTCTGAGAAGTCCGAGAAATTATTTAAAGGGGTTATGAAAGGACCAGCATGATGGGCAGATGAAAGGGTTGGATTTCTTTGTTAGATTCTGCTGCCCCTACTACTACTATTACTGCCCCTCCCACCCCCACTTATTATTTTCAGAGAGACCGCGCCTTGAGTCTTGGCTCCAGTACATATTGCATAAAAGCCAGTGAGCTTGGTCGGATAAAAAATCTGTTCTTGTAAGCTGGACCCAAACTTGAGCAACACATAGAAATCAAATTACTCTCAAAATTTAAAAGCATGGGGCTATGTGTATTTTTCATTCATCTATTTATTTATTCTGCAAATATTTATTAAGCACCTACTATGTGCCGATGCTGTGCCAGGTACTAGAGATACAGGGGTGGACAAGATAGACATGGAAGTAACAATCTAGCAGGGGCTGTGTTATTACTTGTAACTTCCTTTAGAGATAGAATCAGGATTAATGATTTTCCCGTGACCAAACATATACAATCTATGCTATGTGGTTGCATTAATTTTCTAGTTCTGCCATAACAAATTGGCAGAAACTTGCTGGCTTAAAGGAACACAAGTTTATTCTTTCACGGTTTCGGAGGCTAGAAGTCTGAAATAAAAGTGTCAGCAGGGCCACGCTCCCTCCGAAAGCCTCAGGGAAGAAGCCCTCTTTGCCTCTTGCAGCTTCTGGGGGCTCCTGCTCCCCTCGACCTGTGGCAGCATCTCTCCAGTCTCTGCCTCTGTCTTCACATGGCCTTCTTCCCTGAGTGTCTTCACAGGGTCTTCTTATAAAGACACCAGTCATAGGATTTAGGGTGCATTCTAATCCAGTATGACCTCATCTTAATGATGGCATCTGCAAAGACCTTATTTCCAAATAATGTCGCATTCTGGGCTTCCGAGGGGACATGAACTTTTGAGGGACACTGTTCACCCCATACAACAATGGGTTCATTTCATTAAAACAATTAATTTAATGGTTTTTCCCCATGCATTTCTTTGTATGTACACTGACATAAATATATGAATGTGATATATTTGTACATAAATATATGTACATAAACATATGAATGTATTCTTTTTTACTTGGAAAACTTTTTTGGTTCCTTCTTCCTTCTGTCCCCTTAAATTATTTTATATTCTCTTGTCTTGAGGTAACCTACTTTAACAATCCAGCGTATCTCCCTACATATTGTTTCATCTTCATATAATAATACGCAAATACGCTCACATATACATGTATGTTTAGTGTTTTTGAAGCATTGTTTCCTTTTTTTTTTGCTTTGCAGAGGAAGATTATCCCTGAGCTAACTTCTGTGCCAATCTTCCTCCACCTTATATGTGGGTCGCTGCCATAACTTGGCTGTCCAGTGGTGTAGATCTGCACCCGGCATCAGAACCTGTGAACCCTGGCCACTGAAGTGGAGTGTGCTGAAATTAACCACTATGCCATGGGGCCGGCCCCAGCATTGTTTCTTTGCTTCTTTAAGTGAGATTGGATTATTCGCACATTTCTGTCTCTGACATTTCTCTCTCACCAAGAAAGTAGTGCATACAAGTATATTTCTAATTCCTTCTTTTTAATTTTTGTATAATATTCCATAGGAAAAATGTACTGCAGCAGAGTCAACCATTTCTCTGTTGATGGATATTCCTTGTGTTTCCAGTTTATTTTTGTTGTTCTTTTTGCCACTAACACAAATGCCAAAACCAGTATTTTTCTATATTGCTGCTCATCTTTCTAAGAGACACTATTCTGAGAGTGGCATTTTTGAGTTTGTACATGAGTGTGTGAGTATAATTTTAATAGATTTTTGAAAGG
Organism: Equus quagga; assembly: GCF_021613505.1. Classification (NCBI taxonomy): domain Eukaryota; kingdom Metazoa; phylum Chordata; class Mammalia; order Perissodactyla; family Equidae; genus Equus; species Equus quagga. The sequence goes on from NC_060269.1 coordinate 89,133,165, forward strand.
TTACTTTTCAAAAAACTGTAAGAATTTATATTTTTATCATCCATCTTTGTGAGTACCCTTTTCCTGCATCTTGATGGTAAAATTTTTTCCCTTCCAGTACAGTGAGTCTGAAGTGCTGTCTTACTCTTCCTTTAATTTGCACTGTTTTGACTAATCAGAAGATTGTTCTCTGTGTTAGATGGCGGTTTGAACTGGCTCCTCTGTGAGTTGCCTCTTTATATCCTTTGCCTGTTTTTCTATTGGGCTGTTTGTTTCCTTCCTTGTGACCTGCAGAAGCCCTTTGCGTATCATAGATATTACATCTCTGTTTGTTCTTTACTGATGATTTGTTCATGGTTTCTTTTGTTAGATGAAGGTTTAGAATTTTTATATAGTTAGATATATCTATGTCTTCTTTTATAGCTTCTGGATTTCTAGTCTCGGTTAAGGTCTTTCCTGCATCTCTCTATATTGTACACGTAATGTCATCTGTTTCCTCACAATTTTCTTTTTGAACTTCAACATTTATTCTTTTTATTTTAAATGTAAAGCTATAATTTAATCAAATTTTTTATGATGAAAACTTTAGAATAAAATATTTAAAAATTTTATTTATTTTATTTTTTATATTTAAAATAAAATTTTAAAAATAAAAATGAAAAATAGAGAAAATTGGAGAGAAGGATACAGCAAACACCCATGTACCCACCACCTAGAACAACAAATGTCAGACCTCTTTCTCATTTGTCTTATATATTTTCTATTCCTTTTAAATTCTTACCTAATCCAAGTTCCTGCCCCGAGTCCTACATCAGTTCGATTTCCTTTAATTACTTAGCTTTTGCTGAATAGCAAACTCCCCCAAGAACTTAGTGGTCTAGCACGAGTGTTTATATAGCTCACAATTCTGCAAGCCAACAATTGGTGCTGAGCTCAGCTGCATTGTTCTTCTGGTCTTGGCTTGGTTCCTTCATAGGTTGAGGTCAGCTGCCCGGTTGACTGAGTGCTGGTTAGCTTAGGATGGCCTCAGCTGGGTTGGCTGAGCCCTGCTCCACGTGGCTCTCATATTCCAGCAGGCTAGCTCAGGCTTGGTCACATGGGTGTCTGGGGAGGGTTCCAAAAGAGAGGGCCAAGGCATGCAAGGCCTCTGGAGGCCTGGGTTCAGAACTGGCACACTGTCCCTTCCATTGTGTGCCATTCCTCACAAGAATTTTAACTTTTATTTCTAAATTATGCCTCATTTCTTCAATTACTTTATTTTTTCTATCCTATCCCCTTAAGTTGGGGTAACTACTGATTTTTCTATTTTTTTATTTTGATGCAGTCACTCTAATTTCAATTAATCAGCAGAAACTATAATTCACAATGAACCATTATCCAAAGGATAGCCAGCTCTTTGATTTTAGGTTCTCCACACATAGAGTCCAGTAAATTCAGCATAGAATGTTTTAGAAGGGTTTTAGTTTTATATTTTGAAATACATGGCACATCCATAGCACTGATGTTGCTAAAAGCTTTATAAAAGTGGCATTCTTTTGGAGAATGCATTATAAAGTCTATCAAAATACAGTAATCTGAAAACAATTGTTAATGTGTCAATTAGAAGAATCCTGTTTAAATTATTTAGACTGAGAATTCCTAAAAGCAGAATTTTATTATCATTATTATTACTATCACCAGTGACAGGAGGCAACATTGTTTCACATATAGGGACAATGGAACACGTAAATACAAAATTTGGATCAACATTTAGACCTCTTTCACCTTTTCGATATAGATTTTTCTTAATGGTAAAAGACAGTATGTTTAAATATATGTGGCTTATCCTCCCTTCATATTTAAAAAAGTCACAGATGTTGGATGAATTAATAAGAAGGAAGCATGTCGTATATTTATGGCAATAAGATGTGTTGGACAATCTTAAATTCAAATATTTTGACCAGTTGTTAAACCACATATTAAAATAAAACTTGTAGTTTTGGAAATATAGAGAAGTCACTTGGTCAAGATGCATGGGTTCAGGTACTACCTTTCAGTCCTGATTGCTGAGTATTTTGAGATGATTGCGTAGTTTAATAGAAAAGCATGCATTTTGTGGTTAGATGGGGCTGGTTTCAAAATTTAGGTTTTTCTGCCTGCCTGTCCTCAGAAAAGTAAATTTTAAAACTTCCTGAACAATTATTTCTCTATCTGTAAATTCTTAAAAATTACCCTGACCTCATGAGATCTAAGGATAAAACGAAATAATGTAGACAAATTTTCTGGCTCAAAGCCTGGCACGCAGTTGATATTTAATGCTTCAATGTTCTGTGCTTCAATTTTTCTTTTCCAAAATGGAGACGTGGTACTGACTGTGGCCCACTGCAGCGTAGTGCTTAAGAACATGGAATGTGAGTCGGAGAAATCTGGGTTAAAGCCCCAGCTGGGCTACTACAAAGCTGTGCCGCTTTGGGCAAGTTGGGTCAGGATGAACTGAAGTTTCAGCTTTGGCCTTAGATTTTGGACCGCCAATTAACTAAATGCCAATTTCAATGTCACTTCTGATATCCTTGAATTTGTGCATGATCAAATAAATTACCACCATATTTAGTCAGCTAAATAATATTATTTACATAAGCCAATTACATCTTTCAGATGCATTGATGCTTTATGTACTAGTGGATTATTATCCAAGAAATATGATTCACTCCTCTCTCCCCCCTGTGTATGGAATATATTTCTCCTCTCTATCAATGTGGGGCTTGGCCATGGGATGTCCCTTGGACAATGGGATGTTAGTGGTTGTGATACAGGCAATAGCTTGGACTGTGTTTGTGCAGTTGGGTTTGCTATCTTCCACCTCTGCCACTGCTGTGAGAAGAGCTTCTCCAGAGCAACTGCTCCTCCATCAGTCTCTGCTCCAGAATGACCACCTGCAGAGTAGATCCGAGGCCAAGCTGCAGCCAGGAACCCAGTGCAGCAGGTCCTGCAACTTCAGTCAGTCACTCAGCCTAGATTAGCTGACCTTTAGCTGACCTACAAAAATATGAGCAAGAATAAATAATTGTGGCTTTAAGCTGCTGAATCTTAGGATGGTTGGTTAGACAGCATAGCTGTCTAACACAGCTTGTGAATACACACTTTCAAATATACGTAAACATTTGAGATTTAGCTCGGAGTGAAATTTTTCTTAAGAGCTTCATATGACAAAATTCATTATCAATGTTTGTTACCGAAATGAGTACTACAATAATTAAAAATGATTATGAAAGCTGTTGATTTTTTGTACAGGAGTCTTTTTGTAGAATTTCCAAACATTTAAATAGGGAAACATTTACAATATGAATATTAATAGACAATTCCTTAGTGAGATAATTTTAGGAAAAATTATATGTTCTTTGATACAATAAATGCTTATAAAAGTTAAAATAACTATATAAGGCCAAAGAATAGAGAACAGATTGTATTGTAGTTCTGGTCTTTGTAGAATTGTTTGGTGTATTAGCATTTTTTATGTTAAACAAATAACCAGTGAGAACGGATTTAAAGTCGAACTACTGAATTCCAGAGAAGTTATCTGAATAAGTGGGTGTGGTAATCTTAGATGACTTGCGCTTTGATAAAGAAGATTTCTATGAAATTTCGTGAGGTATTCGTTGCCATCATCATCATCTTCATCATCATATCTTCATAATCACTGTATCAGTTAGGGTAATTTGGTTGAAACTAATAGGAACAGACTCTGGCTGCTTAAGTAAAAACAATATTAATTGGAAGGATTGAAGAGCTGACAGGTGAAACAGGACATCCTGGTTCAGGTAAAGAATGAACTCTGGCAGTTCAAGAAGAAGGAATTCCTCATAGTCTTTCCAGGGTGCTTCTCTTAGCAGGACCCAGCTCAAACCCATTTTCCATCTTGTTACCTTGCTCAAGATTAAAATTCTAGGGAGTGAGCAACTGAATAGAAAACCATCGGGGATCATTGGGGAACTGTCATTTCCACCAAAGGTATCAAGAAGTTACCACCAGAGCAGGTGGAATGGGTACTGGTCAGCCAAAAGATACCACCTCACCATTACATTTATTATTATTGTTATGAATATTACTCACCATCATCAACGTTATTCTCAATCGCTAGAGGGTTGAAGGAGAACTACGCCTGAGATCCATCCCTAAAGCATGATGTGAAAGCTCAGGGCTAAGATGGAATTTATGGCTATTCATGAGCCAAATGGTGAGAAGCCCTGGACAGAAGTAGACATATTTCAGATATGGACCAATTTGGGACATCTGTTCACGTGTGATAGGACATTGAAAACTAGGACTATCTTTCCTAATAGGGAACAATTGGTCAGTATATAAACCTGGGTTTCTCCTGGGGGGTGTTATAGCTTCCTCTGAGTTCTCTGGCAGCAGGATGAGAAGATTCTCCTTTCTTTATTATTGAGGGAGGTATGTTTCACCAAATATTTTACCTTGCTCCTAGCCAATGTCTCCATATTAGTATCTTTTTCTTTCTTCCCAATACTTGTAAAAATCACCTCAATTTTCTGATTTTTGTTACCATTTACTTAGAGAGTCAATCACTTGTTTCTTTGGATGTGGCTGTAGAAAAGACAGGACAAAAGAGTTGCCCATGCTTTGGAGCTTAATAGGAAAAGTAGCTGAAACAAATATTATGCAAATAATCAGTTTTGATAAAGTGCCTTGAAGGACACATGCAGGCTGTGATGACAGTGGACATGCAACGGGGACCTAACTTAAACGTGGAGGCTCAGGGAAGACTTCCATCAGGGCTAGAGTTTAAGTTGAGACTTAAAAGTTGAGTAAGAGTTAGCTAGGTTAAGAGGGGTGGGGTGAAGGCAGTAGGGGTGGGGGCAGGAGCAAGTATGAGGGCCAGGAGGTGGGAAATAGCTCAGCTCTCTGGAGAAATCTTAAGAAGAGCAGTGTTCTGAGTAGAAGAGATTGATGAGAGAGAAAATTTCCTTCTCTTTCTCCAATGCTAAGGGCAACAAGTTTCAATATTTGAAGATGTTTCATCTTATCAAGTGTGCCAATCTTGACAAGCTTTTAGGGAGGGGAAAGAGGGAGAAAACAGAAATATTGCAAGAAGAGGATGTTGGCTAATTTTGGTGCATGCTCGATAAAAGCATTGGAAAACCACAACTCCGCCTGTGTCACTTCAACTCAGTGTCCTGCCTCTTAAGCTGCAGTGACTAATCAGAGATGCAGATGGCACCCAGTGCTTGAACTGTCCTCACTCTTTTGAAATCCATTTGAAGACTGGTCATTTTTTCTCTTTCGGATACTTAGAAAATTTTCAGATAAACAAGTCAGGCAGAGCAGCGAACCCTGTCTGTGAGCACATTCCCTCTGGCCTGGTGTTCCCTGTTCAGTGGGCCAACTCTCACTTGTCATATTGAATCCTTTATTACAACAAAATATTATTTTAAAGCTGCACTAACGGTAATTAGAAGCAATTGAGTTTTATCAACTAACACAAACTGTGGGATTTCGAACTTGGATTTTAGCTGGTATTTTAATGAAGTGTGTGTTAACAACCCCAAATCTTCTGTCAGTCCAGCAGCTGAGTTGCATACACAGACCTTTGATGGAGGGACCATGTGTTAATGCTCAGAGGCGTCAGGCTCAGTGTTGGCTCCACACAGCCACACTTCTCAGATCTGTCTCTCGGGCCCATTCTATTTTTCTCCTTCTTCTAATGAATATTCTGATAGTGCCCACATTTGTTCTTATAAAATTTTGGAATTAGAGGTGATTTTTTTCCCGTGTGCACATTTTAATAATAGATATTTAGATGTGAGTAACAATGACCTAAATTCTCTCTTTGCTCTGTCTTCTTTTAGTCCGAGATACTAAAAGGACATGTGATCCAGACTGTTAGAATTTATTTAATGAGAAGTAGGAGGTTGAGAAGGGACAAAAATAAAAGAAAGGAGGAGAAGGATGCTCTCTAATTTGAAATGAACACTTTTAGTGGAATAAATATCTGAAGGAAGCAGAGCAGCTTCCCTTTTTAAAAGAGAACCTTCTAAACTTTGGCCAAAGGCCTTTTCAGTTGGGCATTTTCAAAGAATAACCTGAAATTTACTAAAATGGCTCACACAATCAAAGCCAGTGTTGTACGAATCATCGTGGCAGAGTTGAGCCTTCTAAAAGACGAAAGGAAGGCTCCTATCAGGACAAAACCCGGACCAGGGAAAAATGGGTCACAAGCTTTGCAGGTAGATTTTACCTAATCAACATACAATTCAAAAGGAAATCTAATACTTTTAACTTTCTATCAACTCTTCCTATCTTTACCAATGCCAGAAAATGTAAGGAGACAGTAGATGCTGTTTGCCTAAAGAAGATAACACAGTTGTCCACTTTCTTTTGGGTTTTATCCCTGGCAGGGGAAACTGCCCAGGGTTTCTTTGATGCCCATAGGAACCTGCTCAGCACTTATTCTTACACAATCTGCAAGTGTGAGAGAGTTAATACTTAAGGGACCTTCCTTGATCAATAAAGAATGGGAATTGATGGATACATGCTTTCCCATTTCATTATCTGGGCTGAAGACTGGAGACGCATTGTATAAGAATCCTCAGATGCTCCTGTGGAATTGAGAACCAGTAGCCTGCAGCAGCAGCTGATACAATAATGTATCCTTGTGTGGACTTTTCTTCCTTCACTCTCCACTCACCCTAACATTCCTGATCCCTGGAATTACATTCTTAATAAATTACACCACTTTCAGGGGACCTCAGGCTAAGGTAGTTGGAACGATGGCAGTTCCCAGAACACAGACCCTTATGATGTGATTTTTGAGCTGGATCCCTCACCAGTACAACTACAGCTATGCATCGCTTAACAAGGAGGATACCCACTGAGAAATGAGTCTTTAGGTATTTTCTTCCTTGTGCAAACATCAGAGTATACTTACACAAACCTAGATGGTATAGCTGATTGTGAGTGGTGATAACATGTTGCAGCATCACAATTACTAAGATGCTCATCTATAGTGAATTGAGATGAGGTGCAGGCTTACTTAAGGCTATGGTACTTGAGTGTCAGGGGGGCTACGGTAATCATAAGGATTGTGTAGTTGGTTGGCATTTGTTAACTTCTTTGAAAGTCTTGAAAAGAGAAAATAACATGATATGAAAATCAGAGGATCTCTATGGCGATGCTTAAGGAGACTCTTGTCTCCTTCTGCCACTAAAAATTAGTCCAGGATCTAATTATAAGGGTAGCTGAACTGCAAAGAACACTGAATATAGTCTTGATAGGTCTTATATAACAAAGTCAGGGCCTTAGAGTAAAAAAGTGGGATCCTGAGCCCTGATTTGGGCATATTTGGGTAGATAAGCCTGAAAACCTTAACTTCCAGGTTCCCGGGAATCCTTCAATCTGGCAGAATCAGCCTCCTCACCTCTTACAAGAGGATGACAGCCTTCCCTTGCCTGGAGACCATGCAAAGATCTGATCTGAGGCAAATGTCTTATTAGACGCCGTTGCCCTGCTCGCAATCTGATCTGTCCTTGTCTCTCCTCATTGCCTCGAGATTGAGAAAGAGGGTTGGGTTTTGGGAAAGCTGAAGCAGGGAAATGCTGTCCCTATTCTGCGAGGAAATGACTGAAACACTGAAGACCCTACCCATCCTGGCTAACATTCATGGACAGGAACCTGAATAACATTTGTGGGAGCAGATATCTTGTTGGGCCAGGGTGGGGAATGGGGGTAGAGTCTAAAGTTGGAAAGAGGAAAATGTGTTGATGTGGGAGCACTCACCCATGACCTGAGGTTCAAGGTACTAGAAGGGACACCTGGAACTGGTCCTACTAACTGGTCCTACTGGCATAGTGTTGAGGGATGAGCCAGAAGGCCAGGAAGGTGGAAGTATTAGAGTGGATTGATACATGAGAACAGAGACCCCATCACCCTGCTCTGTCTGCTGAGAGGCCATGGAGGACACTGCCTTCACTGAGGCCGTGTGGATTCAGTGATGAGAGCCCTTCAGCATCTTTGAGAGGCTCAGTGGTAGCTTCATTTGCAGGCTGCATGAACAATAAAAAATGCTGCCATGAAATGGAGCTCCTTGGAATGCAGAAGGCAGGTGATAACATTGAATCCTCTTAGACATGGTTAATTATCCTAATGGGCAGAAAGGCCAGAGTGGCTAGCAAGATACCAGAACTCAGAGATCTGTGATGATGACCAATAGATCATGGCAGATAAACTGTTAGATGCTAGGACATCAATGGACTTAAATAACCCAAACTAATTGATCATGTGATAAAAATCCTGACATCAGTCACTACAATGGAAAATTGAGACCTCACTGTTTCCAGACCATGGACCATGGACATTTACTCTCTGGGAGGTCTCTTGGTAGCTAGCTGGCTCCCCTTGGAGGCATCCTATCTGTGGCTTTTTCCTTTTAGACTGAAAATCATGAAGGGAGATGCTTTTCTTGGGCTCTAATAGCTTGGACCAAGTACAGGGTACTCCTGGTAACCCAGTAGGTTGAAAAGAGAACAGCATCAGCATCATCTGGGAGTACTTTAGAAATGCAGAAATGCAAGGTCCTCCAGGTTACTCAAGATTGACAAGCATTGCCTTAGATGGTTTAGCTCTGTCTAACAGAGAGACAGAGGAGGGGAGGAGAAAGAGAGAGAGGGAGAGGGGGGAGAGCAGGAGAGAGAGAGAAGGTGGAGAGAGCTGTTTCAGTCCTTGTGTGGTGTGGGTGTGAGATGATGGCAGAGCAGAGCTGAGACAGGTACTAAGGAGATACTACAGGTGTGTCTCTGAACGATTTGGAATAAGGAATTAAAATGACCCAGACTTCAAAAAGTACAAATAGAAATTTCTCTAATTCACACACAAAAAGATGTGAATGTTTAATAAACAGTGAAAAAATTTTAAACATTAAAAAACCCCAAATTTAATAAGTAATGAAATACTATATTTTCACTTATATAAGCAAAGTTTTAAAAAAAGGATTTTCATTGTAGGCAAGGCCTTGAGAAAATGGCTACTCATACGTTGCTGGCGGGGCATAAATTGTTACCATACAGATGGAAGAATTTTGTGATATGTACTGAGATTGTAAGTGTGTTCAGATCCTTTACCCTTAATTTCATATCTAGGAATCTTCCCTAAGGCACTTACCTGAAGTGGGAACGAGAATTCTTAAGCACAAGCTATCGTCTCTGGTAACTTTTATTGAGTGCTTACTACACATCAGGCAATGTACTAAACTCTTAATACAGATTATTTAATTCAGTGTTTACAGCAATGTAATGTTATAGGTGTTTCTATTATATCATTTATAAATGAGGAAATTGAGGCTCAGAAGGTTATATTAATTTCCCAAGTTTAGAAAGCTAGCAATACACACAGGTCACCATACCTCTCTTTAAAACGTCAAAAACATTATGTTCTACACAAACAGTGAAATATTATGTAGCTGTTTACAATAATATTTATGAAGAGCTTTGATAGAAGGTTAAGTAAAAAAATGCAAAATAATATGTATTTGAATATGTAAAAAATGCAAAGGAAAAACAGTGGGAGGATATATTACACATCATTAACAGAGTTATTCTAGGCGGTGGGATTTGAGTGATTGTTTACTGGTCTTTGATGATTTTTCCGCATTTTTCTATTTTTTTTTTTTTTGCCATAAGCTTGCATTACTTTTACAAGAAAAAAAACTTTTAAAAGGTCAACTAGGTATGGTTTTGCTTTTCCTCTTTTTTCATCTGAAAGGCAGGGGTACCAGCCTGGAGGTTATAGAGACCAGGCATGTCACCACTCATGAGGGAGATGTATGGATTATTGGAACCATATCCTTAACCACTATTGATCCAACAAACCAAAGCTCATGCCCTAAGGATGGTGGGTTGTCCAGGACATGGAGCCTGTTCTCTGCTCACCCTCAAAGGCTTTATGTGTATATACCATGCACAAGTTATCATCATTGATGACTTATTGAGTGCTTACTATGTACCTAGAAATATGCTAAACTCACTCTCTGTATGGAAGGATATATATATATATATATCTCTCCTTCATGACTTTGAAATTACCCTGCCAGTTTCTGACTTCACTGATTTTTCAAAATCTTTTAGTCTTTCTCTTCTCTTCCTTCTTTCCTCTTTTCTCTCTCTCTCTTTCCTTCCTTGCTTCCTTCCTTCCAACCAGTGAAATTCTCTCATACAAAAGGTTCCAGTCACCAAATTGCACCACTCAGCTAAAACAAAACTTGAGAAAATTCTGTCAAATAAAAGGCCCTTTAGAGAAAAAAAAATCTGACTAAAGTAAGGATTTAGAACAGAAGTGTCATGCAAGCATGATCTATTGGATTTTAGCACCATTGCCAGGATATATTATTTAAGTAGGATGCTTTTTTTTCCCCCTGTTCCCAGTAAAATTATCATAGCCTTTCAGGGAGCACTTCAGAGGCCGTTAACTTCTCCCTCATTTACACACAGCTTCTTTCTCTTTCCATCGTCTTTTGCATCACTTAACCCAGTGGAGTGTTTTCAGACAAAGGCAGCCTAAGAGCTGGGGCCCGCATTGTGGCTCTGTGGCTTTCATGGTCAGTATTGTTTTTGAAGACCATCTGCCTGTCATTTGTTTGCTGATTGAGTTAGTGCACCTAATAATATTTTTTTTTATTGGGCTGTGCTAGCCAATGTAAAGGGAATTATACACTGAGCAGATGGGTCGCAAACCTTTCTACCTTAGTGCCGCTGCTCCTTGAGTTAGTTAAAAGCAATCATGGAAGCAGATTATAAATGGAATAATAGCCTTTTTATAAATGATTTTCACAGTGTTACTGGTTGTGGTGCCAAACATGATGGTGTCAGGGTTTCCCCTCTTTGTTGCGTGGGTTTTGCCTGTAAGAACAATCTGAGCAGGGAGGGATATGGAAGTGAGGAGAAGGAAATCGACTGGTGGTCGTGAGGACCAGAATGCAGGAGATCATATATGAAGGGAGTAGAAAGCATCACGTCAGCTTGATAGGACGTGTGTTGTCTGGAAACACACCACAGCATGCTGCAGAGGGGCCTGTGCTCTCACTCCACCTGTGCCTCCTTGGCAGAGGAGGTGGGTGCAGCACAGCCTACCACAAAAGGAACCCTGAATAGCCTTACACATAGAACAATGGAGAAACAGGGACATCAGCACAAGACTTCAGGTGAATGAACAGCCAAACCCAAATCTCCTTGGCTTGACATCAATTCTCCCTCAGATGTTTGTTCCTTTCTAAAACTGGTAACTTCCTGCCCTTGGGGACTCTTCTTTGTGCCTTTATGTCCTGAAAATTCACATTTCCTGAAAGAGGGAGTGAACCCCCCTGACCAGACTGCTATTAAGTCAGTTGGAGGAACATTCTAGAGCAGGAGAGTAGATCTCTTCTGGAAGAATCATGGGGCAAAGGGTTATTCTCTTTGCCTCTGAACAACTAAGTTGCATCTCCCACTGGGAACATAAACTACAGTGATAGACTTTTCAGTTTTGCAGAGATAGACTTAATTTTTGAACTCTTGTAATATATGAGAAAACATGTATCGTAAATACCTGGCTCATTCTGCTTTGAAACAAATAGATTCTGCTTTTGTGACTCAAAAAAACTGGAGAGCGCAGTAATTGCTTTGGGAATCATTCTTGTAACTGTGCATGCAAGTTACTAGCTCATCTGTTTTTGTTCTTTTTTCCGCATAGTCTTTGGCCTCTTGCTTCATTCTAACTTCAAACCAAATGGAGTTTTAGCAATATGCTTGCTTTGATTTTGGTATAAGGGCACTGCGTGTATTGCTGAGGGTGGTGGGGTGGAAGTGATGGCAGTGTGGATAAGAATGGGGGAAGAATTTGGGGGTCATGGGATCACCGGGAGCACAGACAGGAAGAAGGAAGACTGGGTGTTGCTGAGAACCTCCCATCATTCAAAATCGATGGTCTTTACATTTTTCCTCTTGAGGAAAATCAACGAAACATTTTAATACTAATCCTGTCTTCGTTCAGCTTTCTGAACCTGTGTGTTAGTGATTTCCAGACCTTATCTGATACTGAAGCTTTTCGGTGATTTTGCTTCTTCCTTTAGGGATTATTGGGGAATTCTAGGGGTCTGCCATCATGATGGGCAACCCCTGGGGGGTGGGGAAGGAGTGAGTGTCAGTTTCCTGTGATTCTTGATCACTCTCATTCTCTGCATCAGATAGGCTCCAGTGTAGCCAGGTGTTTGCCCAGGTGCAACCTCCCTGGAAGAGATGCAGCCCCTCAAATTAACCTCAGGAGAGTCCTCCCCACCTTCGATATATCTTCCTGTAACCCACTGGTGCTTGAATCCTCATATCTGAAGACTGATTCTCTTGTCAGTTCTGTCTTACGTGAAAATGCATGATTCTTAGGAGTTTTTTCACCTGCAACCTCATCAGCCCTTTGTGCCTTGATGTGGATGACTTTTTGGACATATCCCTGAATTTTTCGAGGGTATGTATGATTTCATGAACATACTGGAAGCCTAAGAAAATGGGCGATGCCTTTAGGAAGGGGAGCAAACAATGCACCAGGAATGAGAAGGTGCTAAGACTGAGCAGACGACTTTAAAGCCTGCTCTCGCCTTCTCATGATGACCTAAAAGGGATTTTAACTCCAATTTCTTCATTGTTCAGGGCCTATTGGCAAGTCTGGGCTGACTTGCTTAAAACTCCTGAAACCTTCTGAATTGGTTATAATTTTCCTTCTTCACAAAATCTGCATCCTGACCTAGTTACAGTGGCAAGTGATTTGAAGACAGATGTGTCCAGAAAGACAGCCAAACACAACAAAATCCCAACCCTTTCTGGCTTCTCCCTCAGGTGCTTGTCACCCTGTCAGGGCTGCTCCCCCCACCTCTCCTCCCAGGCACTCAGCAGTCATGTCGCTGCAGGCCATTTCACTAGGACTGTCAAGTTAGGAACCCACTTCCCTCTCCATCTCACACCTGGCTCTCCTTTTCAGCCCGATGTGGCAGGGATTTAATTCTGAGCAGGATTTAAATAAAATCAGAATCTGTCTGTGCTGGAGCAGACGTGTTTGCATGGAAATGGAATTCGTCTGCTAGGTCACTTGCTAGTTAGCCCCATTTCCCTCCAGCGTTGGGACCCAGGGAAACGATACGCTAACCCACCCCCCACCCTTGCGCCTCCAGATCATTCATGTGCTTTCCGGGGTGAGAAGTTGGGGGACTGTGCCAGCGATAGGAAAGGGGAGCAAAGCTCCTCTCTTCTTGCCAAATTTGATTACTAACTTTAATGCTTTTTAGGCCAAAAAAAGTGTTTCAAGTTGACATTAAAAATTAACAATGGCGCCTGTTTTAGTCAGAGCACATTTGCTTGTAAGGAACCAAGCCCCACATGAGAAAGCTCAAAAGAAGAGGAGGTTTATTAAAAGGATGTCAGGGAAGATGACAGAAGCCAAGAGCAGAAAACGCAGGAAGGGCTCAGGAAAGGGAGACATCGACAGGCAGCCTCTCTCCAGGTCTCCTGCTCTGCTTTTCTTTGCCATGTCAGTTTTCCTTTCATCTCTGCAAATGTGCTTCATCGCAGTCTCTTAGTTCTTGCTCCCCATAATTTTGTCATGTATGACCTTGGTTTTCCTGCCACACCTTCTGGCTCACTCTGATTCTATCCTTGACTCAGCCCAGTGCCTGATTTTTGTCAGGTAATTAGTACTCACTTTTGGAAGGAATGAGTGAATGAATGAATGACTCTATATGACCTATCGTCACAACTAGATTCTGAGTACTGCAGTTCAAAATCTTACAGGAGAGGATCTGATGGCCTCAGTTTGTCCTATGAGACAGATATGTACTCCTGGTTCAATTACCTGTGGCCAAGGAGGGTGATTAGTTAGCACAGACGTGACTGCTCATAAGGATGGTGGATGAAGCCATTCCCAATGAAAGTGATGAAGATTTTTAGGCTGCTTAATTTTAAAATGGTTTATGATGAGGACTTTTAGGCTGGTTACTTTTAAAACTACAGATGAGAAGCAGGCTCCAAGGAGTGGAATTTGCTTGTCCCTTTGTTGGGAAAGATTTACATTTCTAAGGGAAACCTCTATCTGTAAAGATGCCTCCCTCTCTGTGCCAGGAAGAAGGGGGACGGCCTTATCTCTAGAAACTCTTAATGCCAGAGGCAAGAACTTAAGCTGGTTACTGTCTGGCAACCTCATGTAACTGATTTAGGGTGGTGGTTTCTGGCCTTTACTTAATCCGATTTGATTCTTATCTAAAAGTTGTGGGACCACCCAATGGCCAGACCCCACCTGCACTGATACCATTTTAACTTTTTTCCATGTTCTTTCCTTTGTCTTGGTAAAGAGATGACTCACATACCTATGTCTTAAATTTAGCCTTACTCTCCACTCATGTTTGCAGCAGGCGCTCTGACTGCCAGTGGGCCCTGTCTCCACGCACCAGCTCTGCCTGCCCAGGGGTCCTGTCTCCATGCCAGCGGGGGCAGCAGCAGCACTCTGCCTGCCCATGGGTCCTGTCCCCATGCCAGCGGGGGCAACAGAAGCCGCGGCAGCAGAAGCTCTGACTGCCCATGGGTCCTGCCCCCTTGCTACACTATTCTCTAAATAAAAGAGCACTACTGCCAGATCTTGAGAGTCCAAGAAATCTTTCTTTCGACTCCTTGGCTCACCGACCCCGCATCAAAAGGATGGTGGGTTAGGCACATGTCTCTCCTATGGCCACCAAAGCAACATTCTTTCCTGGAAATATGTCCATTTACTCGAAACATGATGATCTCATATTAAAGAGATTACCTGTTCAACTCAGAAATTGGTGTGAGGGTGTTCACTTCTTTTTAGGTTCAAGTAAGAATGAATTTCCATGTTGACCGTCTTACTATAGCCAAATAAATGGTCAAAAAGACTTTTGGTTCATGTCTCATCTTCCTTAGGAAGCTATTTAAAGTTTTTTGAAATTCAGGTTTTGTATTCCCCACTTTTCTGCTACTTCATTGCATAATTTATATTGATGTCTAGCATCCTGTATTGCTCTTTAACACATGTGGTTTAATTGTATTTTTTATAACAACTTTGAGGTGACCCTGAGAGCTGGTATTTTTCCTCCTTTTGAGGAAGAGAAAACTGAGGTTCAGACACATTAAGCCAATGGCTCCCAACCTTGGGCCTTGGGTTCATGTGGAATAAAGAAGTGGAAAGTCAGGAGCATGAGTTACTTTTAATATTTCGAGAAGCCTAATAGAAATCATACGTTTACTGTCAGTCAAGCTATCTAAGGTAATTACAACATCAACTTGTGTTGCTTTATGGCTACTTAGTATGGTGGTCATTTGTAGCTGTCTGGAATATTCATCTGGTTGAGTACAGATTGTTTATTAAGGGAAAATGGGGTAAAGACAATTTTCAACTTTATAAATACTATGTGTCTGGCAGACTTAATCTTTCTGAAGATGTGGTCAAGCAAGAAAAAAATAATAATAAAAGAGATTCTTGCTGGAGAAGAGATAGTCTTCAATGGCAGCGTGAGGCTCAGCCGGCAGGTTTTCTGATGCCCCCACCTGTTGGTTTTCCACTATATGGCACCATCATACTACTCAAACTAGGACTGACTTCTCCCTCTGCTAAAAGGGGAGAGACTCTCACCACATATGGTTCTCTTGGTTGGAAGAAGGGGCCACCAAAGTACTCGGTATGAACCCAGATCCAAGTCTGATTTCAAAGATTCTGGTATATTCACCCATCTTTTAGAAGCTGGTGTAAAAGTCCTAGGAACAGATAATAACCACATTCTTTTAGAAACAAATGACTGGATTTACTCCACTCTTATAACAACCCGGCAGTGGTAAAGTAAACCTCACCCAAACAAAAGAAAACAAATTTTAAATGTCCATAGAGACAGAGTCACAAAGCTATGCTCACTTAACAACTTCAGATCCAAGAAACCTGGTACCTCTTACAGTCATGAACTCACTTAAATGTGGATTTCAAGAGAAAGAGCTAAAATAAATATTAATTTAAGTGAATCCATTTTGTTTCCCCCACAAAAGCGGGCAGTGCAAAAGTCATAATGAGATGGAAGTAAAAAGGATTTTAACAAAAATTACAAAGATAAATATGAAAAAGAAGGAATTTTGTTATTTTTGTTAAAGGGTGAAGGCAGAGAGGGAAGAAAAGATCTCTCTTGGCCTGAAGCCATGAAACTTAAGATAAAATTTTTCTTTCTTTTGCAGAAAAAGAAATGCTTGTTAACAAAGAAAAATGTCCCCCGAATCTGAAGTAAGAGCAGCCCGGCCATGTTTATCTTTGCCTTGGGATGCTGACATCAACAACAGCGCTTGCATGTTAACCCAGTGCCCTTATCAAAATAGAGGAACACTTTAATCACTTTGTCCCTACTTTTATCTTGGATTAGCCCCATTTCTTAGCTTTGGTGAACTTGAATTAAAGGAAACGCGTGCAGAAATACGACAAGAGTTATAAGTACATTTTACAAGACCCAAATCCATTATGTAAATCCTGATTTGGGCTCCTTGTCAAAAAATATCTTTAGGACCCTGAAACTATTTCAATAGCATCTGCATATTGTACTTTAAACATTAAATGTTCTAAGAGGTGACTGGAGACTTTAAAAAAGTCTCAAAACAGGTCTTAGTTTGTAAAATTGGTGTCAACAATTAGCAGAATACATATGGTTGCCAGCCTACCCAGGAAACAGAACATGAGACAAACAAACAAACAAAACTAGCGAATGCATCTTCTGCATCTGTGAGCCTGTTTTGAGGGCAAGTTTAAAATGTTTTCAATTACTTAGTTTCCACAAAAGTGAATAGTGCTGCAATAAAACCTAAAAACAATTGATGTTTTAAGACATGAGGCACTGCTAAACTTCCTACTACTAATTTAGCACAGATTCAAGCTGAAATCAAGACAAGATGCTTCCTTCAGCTGTGTTTATGTGACTTCCAACATCCCCGTTAATTCTTTTTGGCTTTCATTTAGAAGTTTTGGGAAGAAAGCTGGCCGAGGGCTAAGTAACTTCATCCACCCACCCAAACAAGGTCAGGTGTTCCAGAACGCAGCAAAGGGAACAACAGAGCCTCCATTTACTGTTCGATAAATAGCATTATGTGAATAAGCACATGCTAGATAATAGAACCGTTAGCAAGTTCAACCAGTTAGCTCTCTCTGCTACGCAAATCTTCATAACTTTCAAAAGTGTCCAGGAGACAGTTTTTTCTTTACATTTCATAAAAGACCATGTGTTCAGGTGGCCTGACCAAAAGCATGAAGGGATACAGCAGAAATAGAGTTTTGACTTCCGGATTCTATCTTTCCACGAGTTCTGTGACACACTGTCTCCTCCAGCAGATAAACAGAAAACTCCCCCTTCCCGGTGGCAGTCCATCCCGAACGTGGTTCAGCAGCAGGCAGCATACATGCGACTTCAGACTCCCTCCCCTCCCCCACCACGTCATTGCCCTGTGGGGCACTCCGAGGATATTTGGAAGAACCAGGTGGCTATTTTCAAGCTTGTGTGATCTGACAGAGAGAGCTCTCGTTTCTCAGCGAGGAGTTGAGCCCATTAGTCATCTTTTTGAGACTGTGTGTGTTATTTCACATATTTGTGCCTCAGTTTCCTTTAGGTGCAAAACAGGTCTGACAAATATACTTGCTTTACCTCCATCAGATTGGGGCGGGGGGTGTAAAGTCAACTCGTCAACGATTTTCAGTTCAGGATTGACTTATGCACACACTCAGGAGATGTTAGTGCTTACGATCCCCGTCTGCCTCTGAGTGGATACCTGCGAATTTGGCCTCAGCCCGGAGGGAGAAGCGAACTTAAGTGGGTCAGTGGTGATGCATGCAGCTGGTTTGCCATGGCCGAGGACCCTTTACTCCTCGCTGACTCATTACTGAGACCTAGGACATATTAACCCCTGCAGAGGACAGCAGGGGCATGCCTTCAAATTCCGAAACACTACCTCTCCAGAGCTCATGTCCACGCTCGGCCTCAGTTTTCCTCTGTGCAGAGGAAAGCGCCCTACTCAGGCCGTGCCTAGAATGGGGCCCCAAAGCGAAAGAAGTTCAGCAGTTCAACAAATCACTAGCCGTATTTATGGCTAGAGCTATCCAGATAGGGGGATAGTTTCAATGAGGAAAACTATCAGGAATCAATGATCAAAAGACAACAGCAACTGTAAAACCCCCAAAGGGATTCCCCTTTGGCTCAGAGGAGGAAGGAGTGAGCCTGGGGTCAGTCCTATCCAAAAACAAACTCTCAGTGATTTCCTAGAAGCGAACATGTGGGGCCCAAATCCATCCACGTTTCCGATTGCAGTGCCTTGGAATCAGGCAGTGGGCCGCGGGCGGCAGGTGGAGGGGTTTCCGTGGCAGCCAGCCTCTATTTACTACGAAGGCCCCCTCTTGTGTGAGTGCCACTAGCCATCGCTGCTTAAACAATCCCTTTGCAGTGAATGGTTGTACTACACATAACGCCTCCTTTGTTTATGAGCCTCCCAAAAGCTATCTGCCTGTCTGCCCTCTGCCTGTGCATTTTTACAGTGACGATCAACACAATTCCTCGCTCCAGAGACACCCCAACTTGGTTGAAAAGTGGCCTCTATCCATTGAAAACTATGGTTTTTTTTGGTAATTGAAAATCAAAGGGAGTCAGAGTAAATTGTTTCAGCCTCTAACAATGAATTTTGTCTATTTATGACTTTAGAAAGTTAGAAATTTCATCTTTATGACTTTAGAAAGTCATAGTAAGAGAATGAAAAGGAAAAAACAGAAAGGATGAAAGAAGAGAGAAAATAGAGTTTGAGTAAGACTCCAGAGGTTCTTCAGGTGTGCAATGATTTTTTGCGTCTGCGTTGAATGCTCTTTGTGATCTTCGTTTCCTTTTTCTTCGGAAAGGTTTGAAGATGTCTCGTTCTATTTCGTCCCTTCACATGGATATGATCTCAGGCAGGGTCTGGATGAACACGGGTGTGCTGGGCGGTGAGTAATAGTGTTTCTGCCCTATTGAGGTGGGGCAGGTGACAGGTTAAGGTAGGGATGACACCTTCCTCTGCACCAGCAATGCCCGTTCTCCACTGCTTCAGCTCTGCTCCGCTAGGGTCCTGCCACAGAGACACCCTTCAGCCAGAACATCACATACTGTCACACCTCACCTCTCATGGAAGCTGATTTTATCAGAATAACTTGGCATGTGCTTGACTTTTCCATACCAAAGAGAATGATAGCGAAGGAAGACCGACTGTGTATCTACTGGAACTGACATCTTCCAAGGAGACTAAATGAGATAATCCATTCAATAACCTGATCTGAGAGATGTATTTCTCCTCATTTTTACAGATGAGGAAACGGACTCAGAAGTTCAAATGCCTTAATCCTAGATATAAATATCAGATGAGCCTTTGAATCTCAAATTTGCCCCTTCTACCTTAAATCATATTTTTAAACAGATGAGCCATGAACAAGTAAATAAACTCATACACAAATACATTAATTTAGTATCTCTGTGCATTTCTCTGCTTTGTTTTTACATTAGGTGAAGTCAGGTTAATATTAACTCTAACTGAGATTTAAAAAGGAAAAGACTGAAAAATTCACTGTTTTCCCCATGCCACGCTTTAATGAATAATAACTTATATACAATAAAATTCAGTGAATTTTGGCAATTGTGTATAGTTACATAACCCTGCCTTCAATTAAGATATAGAATATTTCCGTCTGTCTAAAACATTTCCCTGTGCTCCTTTGCAGCTGACCCCCTTTTCTGGCCCCCAACCCCAGGCAAGCACTGTTCTGCATTCTATTGCTCTAATTTTGTCACCAGTATTTTCAGTTTCTTTTTCCTGCCTCAGGATCTTTGCACATACTGTTCTCTCAGTGAGAAGATTCCCAGTCATATCATGTGACATCATATCACATATCACCTTTGGCTAATATCTGCTCACCTTTCATATATGAGCTTAAGCGCCACTTTTTCAGAGAACCTTCTTTGTCCCCTTTCCCTACGTTATCCAAACTAAAAGATGCCTCACATTATTTTCATTTATAGCA
The DNA here is from genome assembly GCF_021613505.1 of Equus quagga. Taxonomy (NCBI): domain Eukaryota; kingdom Metazoa; phylum Chordata; class Mammalia; order Perissodactyla; family Equidae; genus Equus; species Equus quagga. The sequence continues at coordinate 89,153,220 of NC_060269.1, forward strand.
CTTTTTTCTTTCCCTCCATGTCACATAATATATGTATGTATTTTGGAGGTGTTTACTTGACTACTATCTGTCTCCCTCACTATGCTTTAAGTTCCATGCATGTAGGGAAAATATCTGTTTCACTCATCATTATGTTCTCAGTTCATTGATCATCATTACTCTAGTCAAACATCAGCTATATTTTCGGGACAGAGTTGGTAGACCTCACATATTTTTAAAAATGAATTAATTGAACAAATGGTTTTAGCTATATAAAAATTCTGTCAAGTCTTTCATGGTGCCAATGGACATACCACCTCCTTGTCACCCTCAGCTGATTATCTGAGTCCTATGTACTCTGCACCTGGAGTGCCCAATATGCATCTCACAGTCCAAAAGCTCTGGGGTTCAGTTCACTGTAGATTTTTAGCCAACACAACCAAAAAGGAAAATTCTGCCATTAGCTGGCACATACAAGTCATAGGTTAGTGAGGAGTAATCACTTTACAAACTGACAGGAGATGGGGCGGGAAGGTAATGGATGCACAAAATATGGAAGTGGGGACTGTCTCCTTGATTTTAGTTGCCCAAAGTATGGCTTTCACAGCTCCTTTAGACTGCAAATCTGAGCCACGCTGTAGGGGGTGGATGGGAGGGGAGGAAATGGGGGACAGCATGGCTTAGGATTCTGAGTGTGTTACTGTAAAACCACTGTTTGGTGATGACGACGATGACAATGTTGGTGGAGGTGGTGGAAGCAGTAGTGGTAATGGAAGGAACCGTTATGCCAACAAATGTGCACTTGACATGTTAGAAATCCTTCTCCATTCACTGCATCCATGCGTTTCATCATCTCTCGCCCCTCAGAAACTGGTTGCTCTGACTTCCATTTTCATGACTCATGGAGAACCAAGCTGACAGTAAGTAGATGACCACGGGGGATCAGGCCTGCCGTCTCTTCTACCCTTGGACTAGCTGTGGGGAGTTTTCCACTTTGGGTTTACAACAGATTGCCCTCCGGCAGTGGTCACAGAATTGGGATCATCATGGTCATCAACATAATTATTGTGATCCAGGAGCTTTTATGAATCACTGGAGCTGAGTGTAAATGTGGAAGTGATGCGGTTGGAGGAAGCATACTATTTATATTTTAATTTATGATTTAATTTTAATTGTGCCCAAGACAAGCAATCCACTCAGGGGTGACCCCGGCATTGTAATTCATGTAAGGGTATTGGTCCTGGAGGAGACTTGAGTCGTTTATGACAGATAGCTGGGCCTGAGGAGCTAATTGGGCCACACATTCTCTGTGAGGTGAACTGTGGCTTTGGCATTTGGGAGTAGCAGCTCAGACCCCTGGAACAACCATGTACCTACATTACTCCATTTCCTTCACCTGCCCATTGGAGGTCCCTTCCCACTGAGTAAGTTGTAGGCCAAAATTATGATTGTGTCAGTATGTTACAACCATGAACCTGCTCCTTTTCCACTTCATGGAGGATTTCTGTAGTTGCTAGCAGCTGCCATTCCTTTGGTGATCTCATCGAAACTCCGGGCTGAGAATATGGTCTGTACATTGCTGACTCCTAAGTTTGTATCTCCAGCCCAGGCCTCTCCCTTGAGTCCTTCAACTGCCTCTTTGACATCTCTGGTGGATGTTAAATGGTCACTCAGAGCCAACATCCAAAACTGAGCTACTGGTAACTGTTCTCAAACCTGTAGTCTTCCCCATCCCAGTCAATGCCCACCCCATTTTCACCTGTTCAGGCCCCAATTCTCTTTATCTCACACCACACATTTGATCTTTCAGCAAATTCTGACAGATCTAGCTTCAAACTATATCCAGAATCTGAGTACTTCTCACCACCTCCGCTGATGTTAGCTTTGTCTCAGCAGCGATCATTTCTTATCTGGTTTGTTATGATAGCTTCATCGCTAAACTCCCTGCTTCTGCCCTTGCCCCTTAAGGTCAAATTTCAATAAAGCATCCAGAATACATCTGTGAAAATATGTCAGGTCACACCACTCCTTTGCTCTGCACCCAGCAATGACTTCTCATCTCAGAGTGAAAGAAATGTCCTCACAACGATGTGCGTGCGAGCTCTGTGTGGCCTTGTCCTTGCCTTGAGCACAGCCCCCTGCTTCCCACTCCGCTTTCCACAAACATGCCTCCAGCCCGGCTGGCTCCCTTGCTGTTGCTTGAACTCCTGCCTCAGGGTTTATGTTTGCTGTTCCCACAGCCTGAAATGCTTTCCTCCCAGGTATCTCTGTGGCTTGCTCCCTCACCTTCTTTGGTGTAAAATATGGAATTGCAGCTTTAGATGAGGGAGTCAAATGAAAAGGAGCTAAGTGGAGATATAATTGATGAGTCTTAGATGAGAGACCATAAGGTGTTTAAGGAAAGAGTGTTCTAAGCAGAGGGTACAGCAAATGATAAGGCCCTGAGTTGGGACCATGCTTAGCTTGTTAAAAGAAGAGCAAGCTGACCATTGTGGCAAAGGGGAGAGTGGTAGGAGGTGATGTCAGATTTGGTAGGGAGCCAGATGGTGAAGCACCTTGAAGGACTTTGGCTTTTATTCTGGGTGAGATGGGAAGCCTTTGGGGGTGCTGAGCTGGTGAATGACATGGCTTGACTTACCTTTTAGGGGAATCCCTTTGGCTTCTGTGTGAGGAAGAAGAAACTATAGGGTTAATATTGGAAGCAAAGAGACCAGAAAGATAGTTGATACGGTCCAGAGGAGAAATTATGGTGGCTTGGACCACCGTTTGACATTAGAAGTGATAAAAGGATTCATTTGGATTCAGCCAATAGTATTTCCTAATGGATTAGATGTGAAATATGAAAGAAAAAGAGGATTCAAGGATGACTCCATATTTTACTCCATGCCACCATCTCTTGCCTAGACTTCTGTAATAGCCCCCTCACTGTTCTACCTGTATATGCTCTTGTCCCCTTTCTAATCCATATCTGCCATTGTCCCCTCAACCACCTGTTCTTCACACGTCACACATCAGCAGAATGATCTTTTCAAAGGACAAAACCTGTCAGTGGATTACTATTTACTTTAGGAAACAGATAAAACTCTCTTACACGGTCGCATAATGAAGTCCCCTCCTACCTCTGATCTCGTCTTTTGCCTGGTCCCTTCTGCTAATTCTCTGTGCTCCAGACATCTGGTTTTTGTCTGTCATCTCATCGTGATTGCTTCTACAGAAGGGTCTTTGTGCGTGAGGTTCTCTTGCCTGCAACGTCTTTTCCTCTCCTCTTCACTGAATTAATCCTTACTTACGCTACATATCTTCGCTTAATCATCATTTCCTCAAGGAAACCTTCTCTGACCCCTCTGACAAGGTCAAACTCCTCCTCTCAGGGAACCATGTTCTGCTTCCTGGTAGAAAGGATTACAGTTGCAGTTTTCCCATTTAATTTATTTTTGCCTCCTCTCTCAACTCTAAGCTTCAATGGGACAAGGACTCTACCTATCTTTTTTCCCCCTCATCATTAAGTATTGCATCCCCAGCATCTAGTATTGTGCCTAGAACATAGTAAATTTGTTGAATGAATGAATGTTTTCTGTGCTGAAATGAGGACATTTTGTTTTTACGTTTCTCTGAACATTGATCCTATTTCCTTCATGTTTCTTTACCCATGACCAGATGTGCTGATCAAACTCCAAGCTCCAGTTTGCAGAGCAGCCCTACTCCTTCATTTTTGCTGTTTTGTGCTAGGTCTCTGTTATGCCAAGCATATCAGCATAAATGACTATAAGATACTGAGCAGAAGACTTTGGACGTAAATTTGGGTGGCTTTTGGAAGGACTATATAGTGATTTAAAATTTCCGAAGAACTTTCATAATTTAATCCTCACAGAAAACTTATGAGGCAGAAAGACAGGAATTATACCCATGATGATAGAAAAAAATTGAATGAGGACACGTTTGTTGAGAAACTGGTAAAACCTTCATTGCTTCTGAGCAAGGAAAGAGAATTGTTTGATGAGGAAACTAAAGCATCCCTGACTGCACAGTCCAGTACAGTAGCTGCATGTGGCTGCTGAGTGCTTGAGATGGGCTAATTCTAACTGAGATTGTAAGTATAAAAAAACACCCCAGATTTGGAAGACTTAGTATGAAATATTGATTGCATATTGAAATGATAATGTTTTGGATACATTGGGTCAAACAAAATATACTATTTATAATAGGTAGACTAATGGCCCCCTAAGATATCAGGCTCTCATTCTTGGAACCTGTAAATGTTACCTCACTTGGAAAAAGAATCTTTGTGGATGTGATTAAGTTAAGGATCTTGAGATGGGCAGATTATCCTGGATCACCCAGATGGGCCCTAAATGCAATCACATGTATCCTCATAAGAGGAAGTAGAGGGAGTTAGACAGACACACAGAGGAGAAGGTGATGTGAAGATGGAGGCAGAAATTGGAGCGATGTGGCCACAAGCCAAGGAATGCCAACAGCCACCAGAATCTGGAAGAGGAAAAGAGTGATTCTTCCCTAGAGCCACTAGAGGGAGTGCATCCCTGCTGACACCTTGATCTCAGCCCAGGGATGGTGATTTTGGACTTCTGGCATCCTTGACTCCAAGAGAATAAATATGTTGTTTCAAGCCACTAAGTTTGTGGTGATCTGTTGCAGCAGTCACAGGAAACTAATACATTATTAAAATTAATTTCCCCTGTTCCATTTTACTATTTTTTTAAAGTGGCTGTTAGTTAATTTAAAATCACAAATGTGGCTCACATTACGTTTCTCTTGGACAGAGCCACCTTAGACCATACGAAGGATAGTTATAAAGATGGCCATGACCAGCTGTTCTCTAAATCTGTAGTGGACAGAATAAAAGCTAATGGGTTTAGCATGCAAAAAGAGTTTGAATATATGGAAAAGAATAAACTAGATTTAATGGCTATTAAATATTGAAACTGGCAAACAGAGGCCCTGGAACATCCATGCCTACCAATCTCAGAAAATCAGATCAGCAGCCACGTGTCAGTCAACCTTACTATAGAACTCTCTGGAAGATGCAAGTGGGATCAGGGCATTTGGAACCTGGTCTCCACTTCTAATCACACTAAATTGTTGAAATCATAAGGCAAAGGATTTTCAATGATCAAACGTAAATTACACTATTTGTACTTCGGTCTGGAATATTCATCTTTCTCAGTGGTGCTGAATAAACAGGTTGAGGATAATTAAGCCAAGAACAAACTAAAGCTAGTTAGCGGCATAATGTAAAGAGTGGAAGGACTGGGCTGAGACAGACCTGGGGCGTGTCAAACCGCCTGCAGTAGTGAGACCTCTGGGTGAAGATCTCTCTCTGAGTGTCAATTTTACCATCTTTAAACCGGATAACAGTATCTACCTTGCATATTGTTCTAAGGATTGGAAATAATATATGTAAAGTACATAACACTAGTAGGGATATAGTAAATGGCAATTTTTATTTGTTATTTTTATTGAGGCTTTTTGCATTGATATCAGTCAATGAATAGAGGTGATGAGTCAAACCGAACTTTCCCAAGATGGCATTATGTTTTCCAGTGTGGTCAGACAAGGCAAATATGGCTCGTAAAAAGTTATAAATCAGAAGTTTATGGGTTTGTAGAAGACTGGCATTGCAACTAGACTTGGCAAGAAGTATGAAAGATTGAAATTGTAAATGTTTTATCTGTGGAATTTGAATTTTTGATCTTCCTGCAGTAGTCCATGTTCCACAGGAGTGAAGGTCTTTAAGTCTGTTTAGGAAGAGGAGATGATATGTAGATCCTTCAAGACAGACCAAAATATTTGCCAGTGTTCATTGCTGATGGCTTCAGTCCATCCACATATTGATAATACATTCAGAACACATTTATTGGACACCTACTATTTGCAACATATTGTGCAAGACATGAAAGGAATACAAAGACAAGTAAGACAGCATCCGGCATCAAGGAGTTCACAATGGAATGAGGAAGATGGATATGTTAGCAATACACTACGAGGCAAAGAAGATCAAAGTGACTGTGAACCAGAGGTGTAAGCAACTGCTATTGGAGCAGAGTCTCTCCCATGGGCTCCCAAGTGCCACATGCACACCTTTATTGCATATGTCATGCTTGAGTGCAATCTTCTGTCCAGTTCTCAGTCTTCCTCAGTAGACTGTGATGATGGGGACTATGGGTTACTCATCTTTGTTTCCTAGGCATCTGTTAAATTCCCTGGCATCCAGCAGGTTCTCAATAATCGTTAATGGAATGCATGAATAAATGGAGAAGTAGCTGCATAGGAAAAAGAGATCAAATCTGACTGGGAGCATCCGGTAAAGCTTGACTGAAACATTGGCTTTTGAAAGGCAGAGTGTGGGACAGATGAGACCAAAGGAACAGTATAAACAGAGGCTTGAAGATATGGAAGCAGTTTATTGGACTAGTGTATTGTTCAGTGACAAGAGCCTGTGGCTTGTTGACCAAGGCCAAGGTTAAGGGCAGAGCTGGCGTCATTCTCCAGATAATTCAGGAAAATCCCCAAACAACTTGGTATGAAGAAAAAGAGCTTGATGAGTGCTTAGATTGTTCGAAACAGTAAAGACAATATCGTTCATTGAGTACTTATTGCACATCTGACATTCCACAGATGTTAGCTGATCCTCACAGCGCCGTGTATTTGCTTCTTTTGCAGATGAAGATCCTGAGGTTCCGGGCAGCATGTGACCTGCCCACATAGCTGATGAGAGGTGGAGCCAGGATTTGGAACCCTCGTCCTTCTGAGTTTAGGGCCCCTATGTTTTCTCTCATCATGCGGCCCTAACACAATTTGTGTACATTCATCCAACTTATGTGAGTATTTGCTGTATCTTTCATTTCTTCTTTCATGTGTACCTAAAATCTGCAATTGAAAATACTGAGGCTGAAGTCGAATCAGGAGGCAAGCTTTCTTTTTGCATCGCTTTAGCAAAGCAGGAGGCTGCAGCTCATTGGAACTCATCTTCCTATATGCTCAAGTGCCTCCAGAGAATTCTGAAAGCTGGGCATGAATATGTAGGCATGCAAGAAATGAGCTAGGCAGATGTTATGCTGATCTCTACTGGGCCATTTTAGATCATAGGAGCTAATATACAGCACCTTTTTTGGCTGCCAACATTTTTTTTGGTCCCTGTTTATCAGCCTCCTTTTCTCCCTCTCCCCAACTGCCAGACTCCTGAATTTACATCTTTCTGTCCCCAGAAAAAGCGTATTTTTGATTTTGCTTTTTTAAACAAAGCAAGTCAATTCAAGCCTGTCCAAAGAATGAATCTAATTGGCAGAAGAACTTATTGGTTTCGAGCTGCTTTGACAAGTGAATGCTCAGATCCCCTCGCCCCTACCTTATCACTACCTCTCCCATCCTGGGCAGGTTTCCTCAGTAGCCTGTGCACTGTGGGTAACTCGATGGCAATTTCTTTTAGAAAGTCACAGTTGATCAATGCATTCTCTTTGGTTATCTGAAATTCAGTGCTTGGGAAGTATCATTGTGGGGTGACTTGGCTTGTGTTTTCTCTTCTTTGATATAGGTGGTACCACTGAGCTCCCACCAGAGGGTCAGGTTCTCAAATTTTCTTTTCTAGCAGTAATGATGAAGTAACCCGTTCAGGGTTTGTGCTTCGATTAGACTGAGTCCATCCATCTATCCACTCATTCATCCATCCATTCATTCATTCCTCAAATATTTATTGATTGCTAACTATGTGATAGGTGCTGTATAAAGCAATAGGGTTGTGGTGGTGAATAAGGCTGATGTGGTCCCTGCCTTCACGGAACCTCTATTCAAGTGAGGAGACAGACAGTAAACAAGGAAACCATTGAACAACATTATTACAGATTGACACAGCTGCTGTGACAAAATAACAAGAGGAATGGAATGGAAAGGAGCTGTGAGAGGCTCCATTAGAGAGCTGGCCAGTAAAGACTGTTCTGAAGAGGTGACCAGTGGGCTTAAGCTTGAAGGGAGAGAATAAATCACCCATGAGGAGAGTTGGGCAGAAATAGAATTCTAGAATAAGATTCTAGAATAACACGTGGGAAGTTCTGGTAGTGGGAATGGGGCTTTTCAGGAACTTAAAAGGGGCTCAGTGTGGTTAGGGCAGAGAGATCGAAGGGGAGGACGGTAGCTGTTAAGGTTAGAGAAGTTAGAAAGAGGTAAAACGCATAGGACATTGTAGGTCATGGTAACGGGTTTGCATTTTATTCTAAGAGCAATGGGATTCATAAAGGATTTTAAGTAAGCAAGCAATATATTTATATGTACATTCTGTGTCTCAAAGCAAAATCCAATTCTATGCAAATAAAACAGAAAGTAGGATGATATTTTGTTTATCGTTTATTTTGTGAAGACTCCCGTAACATGTTCTAAGCTGGAAATAAATGGTAGGGCCTGATTGGCGAGGTTAACTGTGATGGAGAAGGCTAGTGGCCTAACAAGACTCATGCTCCCCTTTCCTAGGGTGGAGCTGTTAACAGAAGCAGCTGCCCAGCCAGGGGCTGCATTCCCAGCCTCCCTTGTATCCAAGTATGGTCATGTGACTAGTTGTCACTAATAGAATGTAAGTGGGAGTGATGTTTGGTTTCTGGATTGGGACTTTTAGAAGTGGATGAGGCTTCTTCGTGTTCTTTCCCCATCAATGGAAAGATGCAGAGGACTCTGGAGCCCTAGGGAATGGTGGATCTCAAGGTAGGGGAAAGCTGCTTTCTAACTTGGAGTAATAAAATGTTTTTATTCTCCTAAGAAATGTCTGGGATTTGGGGTTTCAGCAACTAGCATTTTTCTAACTAAATTGAGATACTATTTGATGTTTTGTTTCTCTTCTAAGTCACCCAAAGTATGCATCAAGTACCTAGGTCTGCTTTTCATGAGGCAGAGATTCCTAGCAGTCCACCCAAACTCAGACCCCCTTATCTGGGCACAGAGCTAGGCTTTATTTCCCACCCTCCTTTGCAGTTACATGTGGGTCAGTTTTTTCCAATAGACTATGAGTAGAAGAGATGTGTGCTCCTTCCGAGCCTAGTGCATGAAAACCTCCCCATGTGCTCATCCATGCTCTTTACTCTTTTGGAGTGATTGGGATGTGGACTCCCAGGGCGACATTTGAAGTCACACATTGAAGATGGCAGAGCTGCCATCAGCCTGGGTTCCTGATCGACTTCTTGGAGGAGCAGCTGCTCTGCTGAGGACAACTCTACCTAGGATAGTCATGGGAACAAGAAAGTAAAATAGTGTTCCATGATAGACAGTGACGGGGCTGTTCCTTTGGGTCAGGTGCCTAAGGAAGGCCTTTAAGGTAAATGACAAGAAGAAGCCAATCATGCAAAGAGCTAAGGGAGGAAGCATTCCACTTAGAAAAAGCATCATGCAAAGGCTCTGGGGCAGGAAGGAATTTGGTGTGTGGAAGAAGACAGAGCGGCATATAAGATAATGAGAATGAAACAGGACGTTCTTAGAAAGGTAGACAGGGTGCAAATCACAAAGTTTGGATTTTATTTTAAGTGTGTAAGCAGAGATTTGTTGGCTAGTTTGTTTATTTACTTTACACAGTATGAAAAAGCTCCCTGGCTTCTGTGGGTAATGGATCGTGTTGGTGTAAGAATGGAAGCCAGAGGCTGTGCAGTTGTCGGGGTGGCTTGATGACGGCTCATACTAGCTGGTAGTTATCAAGATAAAGAGATATGGACAGATGTATGATATGCTTTGGAGGAGATGTCAACAGAACTTGTGGCTTAGGAAGCATCAGGAGAAGCAACCTGATATGGGCATGTGCATTGCTGTGCTCCACAGGGTCATGCATGGAGTGGAGTGTCTGCATAATCTATTTGGAATTCTTCTGCAAGGAAGATTTGTCTCCCTCTCCCCCTCCACCTATTTATTTATTTATTCATTCAGTCGGTCGTTTATATCAATACACATTCATGGGTATTTATTTTCTATTTTGGGTTGTAATCCAATACCACATTATTCCAGCATTGGCCCTTGGGAGCTCTTCCAGTTGCCTCCCATGTCCATCCAATATACCCCCATCATTGTGGGTTTTTTTATGAGCACTTTCTAACTTTTTGTCAGGCTCTAGGCTCATCTTGGACATTCCCTGCCCCAGCCCTAGAATTAGCTATTTCTCTAAGGAGCCCTGATTCCTTTTATTGAGGATTCATATTAGAAGCAAACATCTGGATTCAGGGAGTACTTGTTGCTACCAGTGTGTCACTGCTCTCAACAGCCTTTTCTCTAACTCACAATTCTACACATTAATCATGAGCTGGGCTCAGCTGCATGGTTCTTGTGGTCTGGACTGAATTCAGCCGATTTCATCTGGGCTTGCTCATACATCTATGGTCGTCTGGTGGGTTGTCACAAGTCTTTAGGATAACCTTGGTTAGGACACTTGAGAGGGCTGTGACCTCTTTCTACATGGTCTTCTATCCTCCAGCACACTAAACTGAGCTTGTTCATATAGTCTCAGGATTCATAGCAGCAAGAACAAAAATGCACAAAGTATCTTGAGTCCAACGATGGAAACTTACCCAATAATGCTTGAGCTACATTCTCTTGGCCAATGCAAGTCAGAACCCAGCCAAGATTCACGGGGTGGAGATATAGATTCCATCCCTTGATAGGAGCATCTGCAAACAATTATGGCTATATTAGCATTTTTTCACATATACGTAAATGGAAAACATCAGACAACTAGTCTTGGGAGCAAACAAGGAAATACAATCAGGATCGGAATAAGCCTCAAGGAATAAGGCAGGATTTCTAGTGCTGAGAGAGTGTTGTATTCCTGATACGAATAAAAATGAGTTGGCTTCTTCCTAAGCTTCTCAGCTTAGTTTGGGCTGGAAATGTAAATTTGTAGGTGAGAAGAAGAGAAGCACGGATAGCAGTTCGGATCCGACTCTTCAAGAACCTGAGAGTCTAAAAAGGACAACATGCAGTTATAGTTCTGTCTAAAGCACAGCCATGATCGAAATTGGCAAAAGTGAAGGAGGAAGAAGGGACAAAAAACACAATGTACTTCTCTGATTCAGGAGAGATTGAAATCTTTTCAAGACTTCCCTTCTGCAGAGTTACTAGAAGAATGTCTGTGTCCATTAATAAAGATCTGATTTTCACATCTTCTTCTCTCATTTCACTCTGAATATTTTATAAGGTGGTTCATTATTTACTCAGTAATATTTATGTCACCAAGAAAGCAGTCAGAAATGTAAGTAGACCAGCCACCTGCTGATCCCTACCTTGACTTGAGTTATCATTTAATATTCATTTGCTTAATGCATACCAGACTCATTTCTAAATCAATGACCTGGGACCCCCAAATCCTTATTATACCTTCCTATCCTTATTCTATTTTCCTAAAGAAACTGTATTTCAAGGGGAATCTATCCTTGAGATATCATTAAATCTACCATTATGTGATTACTCCTAAGATAGTGAATATATAATAAGCAATTGTTTCTAGTACATACTGTTCTTATGGAAAATCAGTTGTGCATGCCGGTAGAAGATTTAACCAGTCGTGTTTTAAGATTAACATTGAAAATATGCTAAAGCTCTGAGTTCTGAATGCACGTAGCCATGAGCCATCAGAAACCGTTAATTGCCGAAATGTTAGAGCTTTCATAGGAAGAGATGTGAACTCTGATTCCCTTTGTGTGACTATTGTGTAACCATCTCAGTGTCTCTGAGCTGTTAGCTATGTAACAATAATAAACAATCCATAAAAAAGCAATATCTCTTTTCTATTAACCGCCACTTTGGATCACTGCACTGTTCTTTGAAAAACTGAGTGATCATGAATAAGCCATGCCAAGACCTGCCCAGAGAGCCTCTAATTCTTCTATATTGCCTTAGCCTTTCTTATTACTCAATTTTCTTAAAATATATAATTATAGTAGAATTTATCATTGAAAGTCTGAAATTTAACAAGCAAGCCTAACCAAATCTTTAATAAATAACTTCGGAGGAGAAAAAGGAATGCAAATTTGCAGTGTTAGATTTCTGGTTTATCCTGACATGGAACAACATGAATTTGACTCCAGTGCCTCCCAAACCCCAACTGCACGACAGCAAAAAAAGGAATCAGGAAGGGAGAGGAGCAAATGACAGCCAGAACCAAAATTTTCAAAGATGGAAAATCGATGGGCAAGTGGAAGCAAATTATTGTGCTCAGTTCCTTTGCTCATTTATGTATTTGGCTTTACTAATTGTAAGTCAACAGACTTGAAAATGATCACAATTATGTTTTTTCTTAGAAACCCCCCCAAATCTGTAATGTTACTCATATTATAAATGGGAAAATTGAGCCACAAAGAGATTGAGGATTTATAATTATAGAATATCAACATACTTAAGGCAGTTATAAAAGTCTCATTATAAATACAAAAACTATAATTTTAGTTATTTTTGTATGTAAATAGTGAGTAGGTATGGGCATGGTTAGAACCAGGATTCAAATTTAGATATCAGAGGTGTAAAGAGAACACCAGGGGGAGTTGTGTGGTTGAGAGATTAAGTTCGGTGTGTGTAGTCGCATTGAATATTGATTCAATATTAAGAGGAAATTTTTAACAGTTGCAATTTTCCTAAAATGGAGTGGCTGCCTTCTAGAGTAGTGAGAGTCTAACTGATAGATACATCAGAAGGCTTTGCTGTGACCAATGCGGAGCAGGCCTAGATGACTGATAACGTCCTTTCCAAATCCATTGCTGTGCAATTCTAATGTAAGTGGTAAAATAAGTACTTGAACTTAGTTTCTAATTCCTATTACGGAGCATTTTTCTTAGGTCATCCTGTCTCTTATTTGACCGTGTGATTTAGTTTAGAATCTCAAGGACTGTGGTGTAGAGCATCTTCTCCTCGCCGTCTGGATATGACTAATAATGTGGTATGCCTGATTGTATATTCCCACAGCGATGTTCTTCCATTCATTTCCCATCTCAGTACCTCAGGCCAAAGACCTAAGAGACATCCTTGAGTCTTCCATTTGCCTCATCCCAACATCACTTCCTAAGCAAGTCCTATTTTTCTTACTTCCAAATTAGTCTCATATCATTTACTTCTTTCTATCTCTATTCAAACTGCAATCAGCATAAATATGATCATCCTCTCCTACTACTGGCTTCCAATTAATCTTACAATAAAATTTCAGCTTAAAAGGTTCTGTGTGAACCGGATCTTACCTTCCTCGTCACCCTTCTCTCATGTTCCTCTCCCTCTTGGTCACTTGGCTTTAACCACATTGGTCTTCTTCCAATGCTTCTAATCCTTCCCCTTCTCGTGGCCTTTGCATTTTTTCTTCCCTCTGTCTAGAACATTCACTGCTCCCCCATCCTTCCAGCATCCCATCTCTTCACTTGACTTGATCATTTTCATCCTTTATGTCTGAGCTCAAATGTCACCTCTTCAGAGAGGCCTTCCTTGGTCACCTATCTACCATAACCTCCTCAGTTACTCTAGCTTGCCATTTTTCTTTCAGAACAAAATTTACATGCATTTTGTTAATTTTTTTATTCATTTATTTGCCTAATTTTCTACCTCTATCACTTGAATGTGAACTTTAGGGAAACAGTGATGTTGTCTATCTCATTTGATTCTAGATTTAGCAAAGTGCCTGTCATATAATAAGCACAATATACAATATATGATGTTTATATTTAGTTACAGATCATTTTCTAAACTTAATTCATAGTCCATGCCTAGCCTTTAATTCTCAATAGTTATGTATTTCTGAAGCTTTCTCTACTGTCTTCACAAAGATAAGGCTTTACTAAATGCAGTCTTGAAGGTATCTCATTTGGGCTGGGTAAGAGAACAGAGAATGAGGGATAAAGAAAAGGCACTGACTGGGCTGCTAATAACCATACATCTGAAATATTAGTCACTCAACAGATCTCAGATGTGTAGAAGCCCCTATCTGTATTCGATTTTCACTATTTGTTCTAACCTGATTGATTTCACCCTCATTGCTTAATTTTCATCATTATCATTACTTGTCGTCTTTGGACAGAGAATCGTATCGGCACAGCGGTTTGTACAAGCTGCTGTCTACTGTCAGATTCGTTAATGTCCTTATTACAGGCATATCAAACCCTCGTCGTCTGCTCAGCTATCAGAGGCCTGCTATCTGTCAACATGTCATCCAGAACAAAGTGACAAAGTCTTCATTCTTGTCTTGCAACTTGAAAAGCTGTTTAATATTGAGCAATCCACTCAGCCTGTATGCTTTGTTTAAAATCTTATTCTTTCACTCCATTTTTTCATGTAACCCCTTCTGTGCCTCTAAATTTATGGAAACCTCAGTATCTTCTTCAAAGATGAACCCCAGGGGGAATGAATGCCAATCATTCCTCCCCTTGATTTGCTTAAGCATTCCCCTGGAGATTTTGATTTGCTAATAATTCCTGTAATTATACATAGATAATGCAAATGCAAACTTTAGTCGGTCCCTGTGCAAATAGTTTGACATTGCATTTTACTGGGTTATTATTTAATAAAGTTTCACTGTAGTTTCATAGACGGATGGAGAAATAGACATGCTAAACATTAGCCTTCATGATTTTCTAATCTTTTCTTAAAGAAATGCCTCTCATATCTGAGCAACCACCTGATGCAAGGAAATCTTGCAATCTTTAATCTTGTCAAAGAATGAATTGTTTTATCTTTTTGGAGTTTTCAGTTTGCTGGGGGCTAAATTATTCATGCATGTTTCAAGTTTTAACATTAACTTAATAATGGCAAATTATAAAACATAAATACTCTCTAAAGTAGAGTATACTAAGACAAATTAATCTTTATTTGTGACTTGCAATAATTGTTAACATTAATTCTTAGACTTTTTATAATACAGTGATGTTCTGAAGAACCTCTGATGAATTTAGAGTTGTTTGCCTTGATACTAAATGGGGATCAGGGTGTTTTTGAGTTTCTTTGCCTGCCTTTTGTCATTTCTCTGTTTTTGTTACTATTGGACTGTATTCTGCATTACTATCATTAGGACATTTGGTCGCATTCTTCTTCCTCCTATTATTTAGCTGCTTCTATCTTGTAAGAGATTAGATACTTATTAGAGAGGAGTCAAACCAAGTGTGCAAAGATATTTGATGCAGAGCTTGAGAGCCAAAAAAAGGCTAGTGCATAAACTCTGGTAGGGTTGTCGTGAGGATGAAGTGAAATCTTGTATGTAAGTGCTCAGCCATCAAGGGTACTCAGTAACTGTAAGGGTTTTTCCCTGCCTCCATCTCTGCTTCCTTGACTTCTTTTGCATCAAGTAGACATCTGTTCTATCTTGACCCCTTAATGAGGTCATTGACCAAAACGAGAGAGGCTCTTTCCTTGGAGGCGGTAAGAATTATCTTTATTATGTGGGCATCAGAGGGTGTAGAGAAGCAACTTTGTCCAACCCCTTCCTCCAGGGAGCCTGCCTTGAGTCCCATTCTCAGCCTTGTCCCAGGAATGGGTTGGGGGAGAGGGGAGAGAGGAGGAGGCACTTGTTTTCTTCTTAGAGTGCTCCACCTACAGAAGCCTTAGGTCTGCGTTAAGGGAGGGGGAGTCCCTACAGGATGCATGCAAATTTTTGGTACATATGCATTATGATTGTTGTTCACTGCACTGTGAAAATGCCGTGAGTATGGGGCTGGCCTCGTGGCCGAGTGGTTGAGTTCGCGCGCTCCGCTGCAGGCGGCCCAGTGTTTCGTTAGTTCGAATCCTGGGCGCGGACATGGCACTGCTCATCAGACCACACTGAGGCAGCGTCCCACATGCCACAACTAGAAGAACCCACAACGAAGAATACACAACTATGTACCGGGGGGCTTTGGGGAGAAAAAGGAAAAAAAAAATAAAAATCTTTAAAAAAAAAAAAAAAGAAAATGCCGTGAGTGGACTTTGGTTCAACATTTAATTACTTATTAATTCAATAAACACTAAGTGCCAGGCACTGAGCAGTAACTAAGAGATAGAGGAGGAGAATCCACGCCGTCAGAGATTTACATTTGAATGGGGAGGACAAGTCAACATCAAAGTCTGACACGTGCTCCAAGACAGGGAGCTGTGGCGTGTTATGGAAATCAAGGGAGGAGCACTGGAGCCAGACTCCACAGTGGTTGGGGGGGGGGGGGGGGGGGGGTGGTATGTGTGCAGAGTGTGTGTTGGTCAGGGATGTGACTCCTGTCTGGAATCCTAAAGAATAGGTAGGAGTTATCCAGGCAAAAGAGAGCTAGACTATTACAGAGAAGACTTAGTTTTAGATCCAAAATAGGGTTAGGAAGTTCTCAAGTTGAACACATAACCCTTTGACACACTTTGTATTTTGTTTGCTCGGTTATATCTTGCTATTTCCTTTGAGTTTTTCTTTCCTTGTATTTTACCTCTGCTATTTCATTTGAGTGAGATTCTTTCAGAAAATCCTAGACTTCCTTAGTTGTGCTAAGGGAAAATTTTAAAAGTTAAAAAATAAAAGAGATTGATCCACCTTCTGGTTATGGACCGATAGCTTAGGGGTTGGTGTTGCTACAGGGATAACTCAAGTGAGAGACTCTCCTGAGGTAGGAGAAAACTCATGGAACATATGAGCAGCCCTATTTAGAGTCCATTTCCACAGCTGTAGAATGGTAACAACATAGCTAACAAGGAAGTAAGAGAATAGGCTCTGTGGACAGATTGCTCTGGTTTTTCCCCAGCATTGTGATTAGCTTTGTGATCTTGGACACATTAAACTTGCAAACTTTCTTTTTTCTTTTCTTTTTTTTTTTTGGTGAGGAAGATTGGCCCTGAGCTAACGTCTGTGCCAAGCTTCCTCTACTTTGTATAGGGGTGGCTGCACAGCATGGTTTTGATGAGTGGTGTAGGTCCATGCCCAGGATCCGAACTGTGAACCTTGGGCCACCAAAGCAGAGCGTGCAAACTTACCTGCTGTGCCACTGGGCCAGCCTGAGGACACGTTGATCTTAACATCTCTTTTCCTCCGTTTCCTTATCTGTAAAAAGAGAAAAAAAAAAACCCTTAATCCCTGTCTTATAGGACTTATCATAGGGATTAGATGAGTCAATATCTGTAAATATTTGTCCAGCACTCAAAAAATATTAGATATTATTATTATTGTCATTGGTATGATTTAAAAAACAGCTTCTGTATGTAAAGAAAATAGCCCAGTGCCTAGAACATAGTAGTGACTATAATCTTCTTCCTCTTCCCTCTCCTCCATGTTTTCCTCCAATTTCTCATTATTATCATCCCTTTTCAAATAGGTACTTTCAGCTGATAACTTGTCCTTTCTTTCCTAAAAGAACAATAATCATGGGTCAACCTTATAGTTTAATACTTGATTGTTCTCTGATTCTTTGAGTTTCTCTTTCCTTCCTGACTGAGTATAACTTGCTTGAGAACAGAAACCATGCTCAATACCTATAGTTTTGGGCTGAGAATGTATCGGATGCTCTGTAAATAGTTGTTGAGGAGATTATCAAATAGTTGGCAATAACCAAATCCTCTTGATTGTTTAAGGATGGGAAAATAATCTATCATTGATAAAAGTTCTTTAATTTTTTATGTGCTGAGTACACATCCAAGAGTTGTGAATGCTTCAGGACTTGATGGAAGATTTCCAGGTTGATAGCTTTAGTTTCTATCTACACCTGATAGACACCTCGGTCTTAGCTTTAAAATAAACTGCTTTCATCACTCCTCAAATTCTTATTTTAAAAAATCTTCATTTTAATCTTTGATCATGCACTCACAAAATAGTCTTTGGAAGTATGAAATTTTACCTATAATGTACATGTTTCAGTGAATTCTTATTCTGTGGATTAGTAAACCCTGTGGTATCATCAGTAAATGTAAGTGATTTACAGCTTTTTCTCTCATGTAACTCTCCCTACTTTAAATACCACCCATCTACTTTCTTCTAATAAAGTGCAGTTTGATGAAGAAAGGGATCTGGAAGTACTTGACACATTCATCTGCGTAGTGCTCCATTGAACTAAGTCAGTATCAACTATTCCTACTTTCATTTTCCCCATGAAAAGCAGAATGGGGGGTTGACAAGGAAAACTTGCAGTTAGGCGCTAAGAGTTTCCTTGCTCTTCATCTATGTTCTTTACCAGATTTCCGGACTTCGTCTTGTGCTTTGATGTTTCCATTTTCATTACTTTCAGATAATCACTCAGATTCAACTTGGGTTTAGTAGTTGGTTTTCCTTTCCACCAGCTTCTGTTTTGTCAGTAAGTGGAGGATGATTGCTTCCAGTCATTTCAGGCCTTAAATCCCTCAGATCTCACCCAACGATTGTCCACACGTGCCTTGTCCCTCATTCGTTCAATACAACAGAATTACCCACAAATACACGAAAGTCAGTCAAGGAGCACATGATCAGTGCAATTGCCCAGGTCCAGTCTTTGCTACTTCTTGTCCTGATCCTGATTACCCTTCTTATTTTGTTTGCTCTCAGTTTTGACTTCTGATCTTTTTTATTTTTAAAATCTGCTCTTGGACCTATTTAGACCCTCCTCTCTGCTTCGGATTTAGTTTCCTTTATGTCTCCCATTTGGCTCTTGACCCCGTGCACACCTAGGATTTTGATTGCAACTTTGGGTGAAAGATGTCCTCCCCTGGCTCTGCCTAGAGAACCGCACCAGCATAGTTCACCACTGATTATCTCCTCCTACTTCCTTCAGAGAAGGAGAATTTAGATACGTACGTCATTCTTCCTAGTTGAGTTTCTGTTCAGTTAAGTCATCAACACCACTTCTTAACTAGTCATAACCCTTTGAGACATAGCTTAAATAACTCACTATAATTTATTTTCTTTTCTAATGTTTGTCTTTATATACAAGCTGAAATTAAGGCCACATATATGAATAGTTTAACTGGTTCAATAAATTAATAAAACCAAACAAATTTATAAAAAGATAATCATATGATATTAAAGTGATAAAACAACTTTGGCCTTACTGATTAAAAAAAAGCTGTCAACTAGCTGTATCTAAAGTCTCATCATTTGGTGAGATAGTCATAAGCATGTATAAATGAGCTCATAACTTAACAGCACAACTTTTTCTGGACTGCCTTGACAACAGTTGATTGACATAAAAATTTAAAGTAAATTTGGTATTCCCATATTTTTCATAGTGTTTAATTTTGATCGAGGAGGGCTTAATATTTCTATGAAATTTACCGCACTGTACAGAGTGATAAACAGGTCAAATACAATGGCAGCATTTTCTTAAACAAAATTTATTTTAAATGACAAAAATAGTTGACAAGCTATGAGGATATATCCTAAGATATTTTTTCCAATAACGTTAGAACACAATCTTTTTTGGGGTGCTTGTTAAAGTATTATTGTGTCTTTTATATATAGATTATGGATAGAAAGGTAGATATAACATTTTTTTCCCTACCTGGGTTAATAATTTCAGAAGCTAGCATTTTGTCACTCATTTAACCTATCCCAGGAAAACATAAACTATGTGTTAATGCAGACGTTTGGAGGGAAAAATGTTTTTTTTCTGAGTGAGAAGGAGAAGGGACGTCCATTGAGATTTAAATAATAGCATGCGACAATAGATATACAATTAAACGTCGTTATGGATTTTGTAGTAATGAATTATCATTGAAAGACTCTTTGAGGAAAATATTAACAAAGCAGTATTTGGATGAGTGACTTGATCTATCTCTGAAGGGGTGAGTGGAGGGTGGAAGAGAAGTACAGCTCCTTACTTCAAGGACATGGAAGAACAGCTTGAAATAGTTGGTTGAGACACAGGTAGCAGACATCTTTTGTCAAAGGAAATCAACTGATATTTTCCGCAATACTATAATTAGAAGTACTGTCATTTTACTTTTTGGTTTAGGAACTTACAAACCATACTTATTTGAATTCATTTTGCCTTTACTTTCTTTGACCTCATGCAGAATTCTTGAGAAGTATTTAGGAGTATGATTAATGGTGGACTAGTCTTATAACTGCTAATTTAAATAGTATACAAAAGCCAACATAATTAATTAAAAAAATAAAAAATTTAATCAAACTGTACCTTTGAGTGGCTATGGTTTTGGAGAAGAAGTGGTAGGATAATCTTTAAGTACCAACTAACTAAATAGTTTGGGTTACATGACCAAATTCCACCCTGCAGGCATACTTTCATAGTTTTTCTCTGAAACTGGTCTCCTGCTTTTGGAGAAAGTTGACTAAGAGAAGGAAACTTTCCTTAAGTTTGATGCTGAGAACATGCCTAGCAGTTTGAGATTTTCTTGGTGTCAGTGCATTTTATTGATTTCAATTCTTATTATGGTTGTCATTGTAGTATTATTATTTTCTTATCTTATATTAATAAAAAGTATTAACCACTGTTGAGAAAGAAGTGTTCGAACGTGTCACTGTTAGACTATATGTAAAGGTGTAATTTGCCCTTTTTCCACCAGATGTCTAGTATTGTTTGTGAAGCCACTATCTTGGCAGTGGTTGAAGTATGACTACTTTTTCTTGGATATTCCCTAGTTTCTTCATCTGCCAAAATGCTTCTCCTAAGGGGACAGTATGACAATCAATCTTTCTTCAAGTAATTTTTGGTTCGGTTATTATAATTTAATACAGTTTATAAGGCTTATTGTTCAATTATTGTATATCTGCTAATTATTTAATAGTGATTACAATTATTATTGATTCTGATTATCTGATACAAGAAAGAGAGCCTGAGGTGCATAACTCTTCTTATTATCTTGGCTCCTTATTCTTAACCTTTTTTTGCCTCACAGACTGCTTAGAGAAGCTGAAGAAATCCTGAATTCTCTCCCTAGAAAAATACATATGTGTTCACGCATGCGGAATTTCAAAGACAGTTTCCAGAGGCTAGTGGGCCACTGAAACCCAACCATGGCTCATTGGACTCCAGTTTAGGAACTCCTGCTTGGTGGATTTGTGGCTCCCGCTATATCGCCTCTGCACTCAACATTCCCAGGCCCACAGCTTCTCGCTACAAGTTCCTGTGACTGTGTAGGAGAGCGCTCAGCCCATGTGCAGGGCAGGTCAGGTGCCTGCATGTTAACATCCTAGAATACCTCTCAAGCAATGATGGATAAGTATTGATGGGTAAATACCCCAGTCTCACCACCCATCAGGTAGGAAAACTTGGAGGCACTTTCTGAACCATCTTCCAGGAGTCCCCAACACCAAGGGACCCCATTTGACCATAGTAGCAACCTGTTCATTAACTTACCATATTGGTTTTCTTCCCTTTCCTCTCCCACTTCTCTGCTCTCCAACTGATGCTTCCTGGGATCAGCTTTCAAATAATCTACTTGCAATCAAATGCTGTTCTCAGGGTCTGCTTGAGAGGAAACTAAACTCTTCTAGTTATTACTGCCATTATAATAAATCACCCCAAAACCTAGTGGCATAAAATGAGAATTTATTACGCTCATGGATTCCCTGGATTTGGATTTCAAGCAGGGGTGACTTGTCTCCACTCCATGATGTCAGGGACCTCAGATGGGAATATTCAAAGGCTGAGGATGAAAGCTGGAGTCTGGAATCACCTGAAGGCTCCTCAGGTACATATCTGAAGGCTGGGCTGGGGTGACTCAATTGCTGAGCTCAGCTGGGAGTGGTGACCTGAGAACCTACAGGTAGCCTCTCCAGCGTGGAAGTCTCAAGGTGGTCACTCTTCTTGCATGGTGGCTAGCTTTCCCCCAGAGAACCATATGGTTCCTAATGAAGAACATTCTCCCTGCTAAAACTTTAGTGAGCAAATATGGAAAATCAGTTTTGTTAATTTTTGTTATTCTACTGGGTTGATTATTTTTATTAGCATAGGTGTAGCTATAAATCAGCTGAGAACAGATATGTCAAATTCATTTTTGATAATTATTTAAATAAGTATTTTAGTAAATTACTTTTTAATGGGAATAATGGAATGAATTTACTTATATAAGATTTTCTTGAAGCTGATCATACATGTAATTACATTTTTCAACATCATTTATGATTTGGTATTTTAATAAATATGAGTCTGGTCTGAATTCTAAGTTTAAATTAGGCAGAGAAAACAAGAGAAGGAAATGCCAGGCATTATTTTACAATGGATAAGAGATAACATACAGAGGTCCATGGGTGTTCAATAGTACTAAGTTCATGTCAACAGAAGCTTAGAAAATTGATCCTCTTTTGACAGGGAAACAAAAGGATAAATTAACATATGGTATCAGAGCTGAAATAGGACATAAAATTTCTTTTCGTTCGAACTCGCTACCTTTTTTAGATGAAGTCTTGAGAGATCACATATGTAGACTTTTAATATACATAATTTAGTTCAGAAATTTTGCTCAGTTTGCTTGTCTACAATGATTAAAATAGCTAGATAAAGTAAAACTATAGAAAGAGTGAAATGATCGGTGGTTGTCAACAGTTCAGGAGTGAGGGTTAGATAGAGGAAGCACAGGGGATTTTCAGGACACTGAAATTATTCTGTATGATACTGTAATGGTGGACACAAGACATAACGCACTTGTCAAAATCCATAAAAGCATACATCACAAAGAGTGAACCTTAATGTATGCTGCTGTGAGCTGAATGTGTCCTTCCACACTGTCCCCCTACTCCCAAATTCATATGTTGAGACCCAAACCACCAGTGTGCCTATATTCAGAGATAGGGTGTTTAGGCGGTAATTAAAGTTAAATGAGGTCACAATGGTGGGGCCATAATCTAATAGGATTGGTGGCCTTATAAGAAGAAAAAGAGAGGGAACTCTCTCTCTGTCTCTCTGCCTCTCCCTCCCTCCCTCCATGTGCACAGACTGAGGAGAGGCCATGTGAGGACACAGTGAGACAGTGACCATTTGCAAGACAGGAAGAGAGCTGTCACCAGAACCTGAACCCTGCAGGAACCTTGATCTTGGACTTTCCAGCCTCCCGAACTGTGAGAAAATAACTTTCTATGGTTTAATCCACACAGTCTGTGGTATTTTGTTATGGCAGCCCAAGCAGACTAAAACAGAATTAGGTCCCGAGAAGTGGAGTGCTGCTTTAACAAATACCTAAAAATACAGAAGCTGCTTTGAAACCGGGTAATAGGTAGAGGCTGGGAGAATTTTGAGGTGCATGCTAGAAAAAGCATAGGTGGCCATGAAGGGATTGTTGACAGAAATAGGGACATTAAAAGAGATTCCGGCGAGAACTCAGAAAGAAAAGGAGAGCTGAAGAGAAAGCCTTTATCATCTTGGGGAATACATATTTTCTCATGAACAGAATGTTGGTGGGAAGATGAATGTTAAAGGTCATTCTGGTAGAATGAGGAACATATCATTGGAAACGGAAGGAAAGGCGATACTTGCTATAAACTGGCAAAGGACTTGCTTGAATTGTGTTTGTGTTCTAGTATTTTGTGTAAGATAGAACTTGTAAGTAATGAAATTGGATATTTAGCTGAGATTTCTAAGTAAAATGTTGAAGGAGTGGCTTGGTTTCTTCTTATCACTTATAGAAAAATTTTAGAGGAGACAAATTAGAGGGGAGATAAATTGGAGGAATTGTTAAGCAAAGATGAACCTGAACTAGGAGTTCTGGAAAATGCTCAGGCTATCCCTATGACAAAAAGTGAGAAAATATGCTTTGAAGAGAACACTGAAGGTGAGGGTGAGCAACCATGTGACTAGAAAATTAATATGGGTGTGGACCACAGATCGAATCAGCCGTCTCCAAGGAAACCAGGAACAGAGATGAGATTATTCCAAAGAGATGCTGTCAGTTTGGACCAAAGGGAATAGGATGGGACAATAGAGCTATGTGGCTGTGCTATTCTTCAAGAAAAAGGAAGACTGACTCCAAAGGTGATTCAGAAATCATCAGGTCTGCCTCCTTGGTTTCAAAGGGTGGGGCTGCCCCTGCCTTGAGCCTTGGGGACAAACTTTTTAAAAGTTATTTAGAAGGTTATGGGAGGGGGTCTTGGGAAATAATGCAGACTCTGACAAGAGCATCTAACTGGATTACAAATGCATGAAACAAACTCACTGAAGGGGATGGGGGAAAAGGTGCTCACCTAATTATCTTTGGAAATGAGTAGAGTCTGTAAGACTGAAGGAAAAGGAACTGTACATAGCACTGTACTCAAGTTGATAAAGTTGTTTTCCGTGGGAGTACAGATGAACAATTCTGATACTGCTATACATGTATGCTGGAATAGAACAATTAGGTAAGTAGATGGCAGATAGTGAGAGCCAAGTTTCTCACTGTTGGAGTAGCAGTTTACAGACAAGCAAGGGGAGGAAACTAGAAAGACCCATGTAATTAATGGATTAGAGTTGGAGGTGTCAGTTGAACTTATATTTCACTTAAGACAGATATAGGTGGTAACACATAGGAATATTTATAGATATGTGCATATACATGGGTTAGTATAAAAACATATCTTTTTTGCTCTGTCAGATGAGTTGGCCTAAAAGAAAGGACAGTCCAGTAGCAACAAGCACACCCAGTACGAAGATCTTGGTTTGTAATACCATTCTCTGCTAAAAGGAGTCGGATTCCTCGGAGAAAGGACTGATCGTAGGACTGCAGCAAGAAATACCCAAGACGAGCCTGGAGCATCTTGTGGTGCCAGGAAGTAAGGAAGTGCTCAAAGGGTAAGAAAGAAAGGAAGAAGAGAGAGAGAGAGGGAGGGAAAGAGGGAGGGAAGAAAGAAAGACCGCACACATTGATCGGGGTATGTCAAAGGAGTACAGGAGCCAACTGAAAGAACACCCAAGGGCCAAAGCTGGAACAGTTTGGGCAAAAAAATAAATAATGTAGCACTGGGTTATAACCCAAAGTATAAAATAAATACCCATGTGTCCACATTGAAATAAATAAACGATTGGATAATTAATAAGAGAAGAAGAAGAGGCAAATCTCCCATGCAGAATGGTTTCAAATAAACTATGCAGATACTCAACTCTCAAGAAGGGGGAGAAAAACTCCTCTCTCCTTAGATACGGACTGCACATAGTGACTTCCTTCCAAAAGTATGCAGTGTGAGAAGGGAGGAACTCCTCAAAAACGTTAAATCATCAAAATAAGGAAAGTCTGAGAAAGTGGCATAGTGAGAAGAGCCTAAGAGACAGAATGACTAAAAGTCATGTGGTATCCAGATTAGGCTCCTGGAACAGAGAAAGGACACTAGGTAAAAACTAAATCAACTGTAGACTTTAGTCAATAATAATATATCAATATTGGCTCATTAACAAAGGTATCAAAAAGTAACCAGATAATTGATGCATTTATTTTCCATTTTGGACATTCTACACAGACTTAACATTAAACTATGTTTCTACCCAGCTAAAAATTCTGATGAAACCTGGAATATTTAGTAAAATTGCATATACTTCCTAACTCATGTAGTAATGATGATATTTGCAAATATTTGTATGAATAAGTGTTTCTATTTTAATTGGCTTTTTGGCACTGTAGAGTCATAGTTTGTGTACACTCGAGGAAATGTCCCTTTCTTAGTATCCCTTTCTCTCTAGATTTGTTCCCTTCTTTTCCCTCTCTGGTGTCCACAGAATTTTTTTATTAGTCAGAATTCTAACGCCTTCCTCTAGTTTATCCTCCTTTTCAAATGTTCTCAAAGTTCAATTCTGGCTAGTCCAAACTAGGACAGATGCTCTCATTGGATATAGAATGAACCAGGGCACAGACCCACAGGCTCACTCTTTCTGCCAAGAGATCAACAGAGAATCTCTGAATTCTCATCTTCTCTCCTCAGCATTGAGACCTTGTTATATACTATTAGCACCTTAAAAATAGTGTGACCTAGGAAGAAAACAAAGAACCAAATCTAATGGTGGCTTGAGGGAGAACTGAAAGGGAAGCATTGGTTTTTATACTTGGTCCTATTTGAGCAGGGGAGATGCTGGGCAAGTCTTCTTATAGTCTCTGTCCCTCAGGCTACTCATCTGCGAAGCAGGGCCACCTATAAATATCACGAGTTATACTGTGAAACAATGTCTCAGCAAGCACATCATGGGATGACACTTATGAGCTAGTATTTATGAGAAAATAAAATAATTTAAGACAATATTCATGAGAATATTTGAGAAATGTCTGTTCTGATATAAGAAAACAGCATATATTTTGTTATGGACCCTCTGGTTATCTGATTGATAACAACACAGACATTCCCCATCAGAGAGGAGACTTGCTGGACTTGGTGACATTCTTTTAAGTTCCTTGGGCAGGATTTGACAGTTTTGCAACACTAAAATACACTCATTTGCATCTTCCTCAGGAACATCTGGAGAGGGGAAAAAAGTGGCTTTGGAAAGCTGTTCAGCTCACAGAACACTGAGGCTGAGCAAACATTCCAGCTTTCCCTCGCTGGCCATCACTCACACCCAATGTATTTATTCTTTTTCTCTGACAAGAGAGCAACATTTGGAATAGCTCAAGCTGCTGAGTTAATCATTGAGACGCCATGGGGATGTTTTAAGCTGTGGGCCTACCCACCTCGTATGATTTGGTGTCAACACATCCACTGGACTGAGTAAGGCAAGCACTGCAGCTTGTCCGAGGCGGAGGAATCAGATTTGCTACCTTCCAATTTTCCCATCTCTGTTTAAAGCATCCACGCCAACGGTGAGAACTTGCCAGTATTGCAATGAGTCATTGGCTTCAACTCAGGGTTGGACCCAAAAGATTCTTCCCTAACATGGGTGGAAGCTTTTTCTCTTTTCTCTTATTGTGTAATTGTACTCTTTTTCCAAGTACACTGGGACTCAGACGCCAGATTTTACCTTATCATTCTTGAGTTGTGGTAGACCCTTCTGAAGTCACTCTCTATACCCACAACTCCCTCCCTTCTTCCTAACACCCAGCTAAAACCGATAAAACATCACTATCAAAGACATATGACATCCCATCTCCTCCTTATGGTTTCAAATGAAGCCAGGCTTGAGGTCTAATGCATAAGGGAGTGGTTCCTGATCTTATTTGTAGTAGAAAAATGTATATCTTTGCTTTGCTCCATAGAAAAAGTTATTATAGACTTATTACATATTTATTTTCAGTTAGAAAGTCAAATTCAAATATAAGGCATGAGCAGGCAGGTAAAATGATGCTCAGAACATGGCTTTTTCAGTAGTTAAACATCTTGAAAGACAGTCTAGTTAGGGAAAACCAAATAAAATGCTGATTGTGCTAAGTTGGCTTGTGAGTTACTGGGACCCTACCAAGAAGTTAAGAAATAAGTTAAAATCAAGATATGTCTACGAAAAAATATTTTTGCATGTTGAGCTTGAAGGGCATGTAAGTGTAACCCTTTCCATCTTAGCTTGTAAAGCAGAATTACAGTAATAATAATAATAATGATGATTGGAACTTATGACTTGGAACAACTTTCAATTATCTTGGTGAAGCCATGGGGAAGTGTTTATGGAAATTGACGTCAAAATTTTTACAAGCTCTTTGTAGTCTTCCCATAAAATAGTTGAGGCCAAAGTGTTTGGGGGGTGGGTTTCAGTTATCTAGGTAGTTTCTTTAGGCTTTCTCTTTATTTGATAAGGGCCAAAGAGTCAATCTGTGTTTCTATCAACAGATGATGGTCAGGAAGACCAAGATACCTGGAACGTCAACTAGAAAAAGAATTAAAGAGAGAATTTCTACCTTTCCTTTCCAGGTAGCAACGATATTGTAAAAATTTCTTTGACATTCTTTAAGAAAATCTCAAAAGCATTTTTCTTTTCTCTTATTTCTATGATGCTTTTATCTTAAATTTCTCCTATTGTGGCACGGTTGTTTAATACACTGGAATTAAAGTATTAGAACAAATAAGGCTCTGCCAGCTTTTTGCTGTTAAAAAATGGTTTCCTTGTTTTGGTTCATCTCGGTTAACTGAAAAGGTCCTCACCTAATCATGTCCTCTTGTCATTGAAAGGCAGGAAAAGAACTAACATAGCAGAGAAGACTATTTTCAAAATCAATCCTTCATATTTAAAAGAGAGATCCATCCTCTCCAGGAGGTGCAAACATAGTCATTAGAACCGAGACCTCCATCTTCTCAAGTGCCCTTCCATTTTTTCACACTGAGAGGAGCTTTCAGGTGCCTGCTGGGCTAACTAAAATAGATGGCTTTTTTCCTTTAATGGGGTTCAGTTTGATTTTCTGTCATTGTGGTCAATGACACAGGACCTGTTCCACTGTCTGAATGCTAGAGGAACATGATTTTCCCTCACATCATTTGAGCTGCATTATTTTCACTTACCTGTCAGCTCAACGTCATTTTTGGGGGGTGATCTTCGGTCCCGGCCCTAACATTTCACTGTTCCCCAAGAATGTAAGTACATGGATCCATTGGATAAAGGTACTTCTCATTTCTTAAACTCTTCTGGGCTGTCAAGGAAAACAGTGAGTCTTTGAGCTGTCTTTTCTGCTTTATGTTTGATCTCTGAGACAAGGAAGAAACATCCTTCTGCAATTTCTCTACATTGCAATTTGTACAAAGTCTATCTGTAAAATGGCCCAAGGGACCCCTGTGTCCACAATGAATATTGGAATTGGTTGTTCATTCTTCCTCCTCAGGAGGAAAGCTCCACTTGACCCCCAGTTTCTCAGGCAGTGCACAACTCCCTTACAACCATCCTGAAATAGTCCTTGGTACCAGTTGTGTATTAGACTCCACTCTTGGCCTCACCAAGTCAGATACATCAAGACAGGCTCCTCCTGTCCCCTAAACAACTAAAATCACACTCACAAAATCACGGCCTCTAAGTCACAGTGCCCCAAGTACCATGTATTGAGTGTTTAGAATGTACTAGGCATGGAGCTGAGTGCTTTACACTCTTGATTCCACTGAACCTTAGCAACAATGCTGGAAGCAGGCATGGTTTAGCCCTGTTTTACAGATGAGAAGACTGAGGCCCAGTGAGGTAAACAACGTTTTTCTAAATTCACCACTAGTGGCAGAACCAGATTTTAAACTCAGATTTTCTGTCTCCAAAGCCAAAGCCCTTAACTTCCACCACATGCCACACCCTTCCTCCTCCACCTGTCCGACAGATATGAATGAGGCTGGACCAGGGAGGGAGTTGGAGATGGAGTGGTTGGAAGAAGACAGAAGATGCTTCTTAGATTTTGATGCTTTTAGACCTTAAGTTTGATTTTATGAAGGGGTGAAGGAGAAGAGAAAGTAAAGAAACAGTCCCTTTCTCAAGACCCTCTTGGAAAGCACAGAAAATGCATTTCCCCCCAAAGCTTACTGAAAAAATGTTCAAATATTCTTTGGGGTTCTTTGACCTTGGCTTTTGGAAGGAAGGAGAGTCTCTTTGCTAAATGGGTCTCTAGTACTCTCGACGTTTTGGATAAAGCTTACAATATTTGTGTCACCGCAATGTCAAGGGTATGGGAACGTCATTGGCATGTGTCACCCTCATGTCTCTTTTGTGTGCACACTCCTGGTGGGTAGGTGCAGCAGAGGTATCTGCTCTTTAAATGGCTCTGAGTAATGTTGCCAAGAAGTACACTTACATTATTTAAAGACCTTTTAAGAGAGAACCCTCCCCCCTCTAGCACACTCTTGGCTGATAATCCCCACTGAACAATCTGCTGTTATATTTCTTGGAGACATTATTTAAAATCCTTTTAAAGTGCAGTTCTTCCTACTTCCCGACGATTGATACCTGTGAAGGGCTTAATAGTTTCGGGGAGGGAGGTAATAGGGAGGGAGAGAGGAGGATGACTGCTGCTTAAAAGGATTTAAAAGAATGTTGCAGCCATATTTCATAACCATGATGCCTAAAAGCCTACAGTAAGGGGAAAAAAGAGCTACTGCTTCTTTCTCTGGACATTAAAAAAAATTGGAATATATTCCTTCTGAGTTTCCTTCACCTGCTTGAAGAACCGTCGAGAAGATGACTGACCAGTTTGTAGTGGTTTCACATTTAGAGCTTACTGCTCATCTGGAGAAACTGGAGGAGCCCTTAGAATTTTCTGAAGTAGAGACTGAAAATGCAAATATCTACAGAGGCCAGGAAGAGAGAAATGGGCTGGATGTAAGACAATAGGACTCATAGACTGTTACATTTAAATATATATATACATGTACCATAGATACACACACACACTATGTATATATATATACATAAACATATGTATCTATCATGCAACATACACACATACATACATGTATCTGCATATATATAAACGTAATTTATACTTGGATTTCAGATAGCTTAAACAAGCAGTACAAATAGCTGATATTTCTTGAGCACTGTGTTCCAGGTACTCTTCCTAAACTTTATATGCAATATTTCAGTTAGTACTCATGTCGATAATATGAACTATATACTCTTATTCTCATCTTTTTAAAAATGAGAAAATGAAGGCACTGAAAGAGAAGTCATTCAGCCACTGAATGGGCCAACCAGGGTCCCCCGAGTGTCTGGGTGCTCATTCCAGGGCCCAAGTTCTTAACCATCACAGTTTTCTGAATGAGAACCCAACCATCCTCTTGTAAAGTCTTGAAAAATAGTCCACGGAGTCTGCAAATGATGCCCCTTCCCATTGTTATTGCCCTTTTTCCATTGTTATCTTCACTACTCAGCAGCATCGGTAAGGTCAACACACCATTGTGAAGCATTTATAGGAGCCAATGATAGATTTTAGTTCTTTTCATAAAAGATTTGGGTATTTATTATTCAGTTGCTCTAAATGCCATCTAGCCTTCAAAAATTAAAGGATCTTGGGAAATTTAGAACTTGAAGGGAATGTAGGAATTATTTAATCAAATGATCTCATTTTACACATGAGAATACTGTAAAGACCCAGAGAGAGCAAGTGACATGCCTAAAA
This sequence comes from Equus quagga, assembly GCF_021613505.1. NCBI lineage: Eukaryota > Metazoa > Chordata > Mammalia > Perissodactyla > Equidae > Equus > Equus quagga. The sequence continues at coordinate 89,184,039 of NC_060269.1, forward strand.
TGACACACTTGGTGGCAAATGCAATACTAGAATCCAGGTATGTTATTTGCTACTCTAGCTAAATTCTCTTCCCATCCCTGGTTTCCGTGGTTTATGGCATCCAACTTTGCCAGGCCCTTCCACCACGTCCCTGGGCTTGGCCTTGTGACTTCCTTGCTCTTGTACTTCTGCCATTTCCATGGAAAGGAGAGGGCAGGAGAAACACGGAGTCAAACCTCTCCAGCTAAGCCCAGCTTAGATCATTCAACCCCTTGCTGACCCACAGGCTCATGAGAAATAACTAACCTCTGTTTTGAGACAATGAGTTATGGGTTGGCCTATTATGGAGCAATAGGTAAAATTAGGTTGTTTTGTTATTGTTGTTGTTAAGGTTCCCAGAATGTTCTCTGAAATAAGCACGGGCGTTTTAAATGATGGAGACTCAGTATTTTCCCTCTAGAAGGTTCGACACTAACCCTCAGCTAAAGCAAAAAGCCAAAACTGATGTTGAGAGAAATTGTCTTATTATTTGGAACTCAGCTCAAATAGTACCTCCCAAGAGAAGCTTTCCCTTGATAACTAATATAAAATTGTACCTCATCTTCCTAGTTAGTCGTACATTACTCTGTTTATGTATCTGAAATTATTTATGTATTTATTTTTACCATTTGATTATTTTCTCCTCTAAAATCGAAGTTCCACGAAACTAATCCTACCTGTTTTGTTTACCACTGTATCCCTTGCACCTGTTACAGTACCTAATACATAGTTGACCTAACTAAATGTTTTTGAAGGAAAAATGTTATAGAGTATTTTCAATTTGCCTGTTAGACATTTTTGGGTCTAACGTTCTCAGGGCTATTCAATGAGTAATTGGTCTAATGAATTACGAAAGGCTTTATAGAGGAGGTGACATTGAGCGATCCTTGAGAGATAATATTTCACCAAGATGAGATGTGTGGGATGACATGAATGCAGAGGTACTCCAGCATAAATAAAAAGATGGAAGTCTGAAAGTTCTCAATATAACTGGAGCAATCCAGCTTGGCTAGAGCTTAGACTCACATATTCATAGCAAGAATAAGAGAAGATAAGTCTGAAATATTTCTTGGTTCCAAATTGGAAAATGTCTTGAATATCAGCCTAAGGATTTCATATTCTATCACTTAGATTGTAAGGTTTTTAGGCAGCAGTACATTTTGGGAAAGTAATTTTGCTGGTAGTGTGGAAGGTGAAGGTGATATAAGAGAAAGTTGGAGGCAAGAGATCATTTAGAAGACCATGGTCAATTGTCCAAGTGAGAGATGATGACTAGTACAACTAAGGCAGTGGCAGCAGTGGGAAAAGAAGGGAGGCAAAGACATTTAGAGATGCTGAAGAGAGAAAATTGATGGGTTTTGTTGATCAAGTTGAAACAACAGGTGAGGAAAGAAATCAAAGGAAGACTCTAGTTCTGTAGCTTATGTGACCGAGTGGGAATGTGATGCCAAGTTGGAGAGAAAAGGAAGAGAAGCAAGTTTACAAGAAGATAATGAGTCTTGGATATATTGGATTTGAGATGTTGGAGTTTCATTTCAAAAACTTATTACACTCAAGGCTTATGTCTGGAATGATCCCTCCAAATATGCAATAAGAATAAGCCTTCTGAAATGGTCATTCATTAGCTTTATTTTTAAACATCCTCCTATACCTGTGCATTACCCGTAAATGGACATCATGGTAAGTTAAAATAAGCACAATTCCTTTTTTCTTTTTGCCTCTGCTTACACTATAAGACAGAACTGGCTGGTGGGTAGGATTCAAGATATTTTGCATTCAAGTTTTTGACAGAGGAAGGAGATGAAAAGGAATGGATTTATTCTCTGGTTATTTTACCACTCAGCATTCCTGAGCCAAATCATTAATAGTCAAGAGAAATGAGCTGATTGGTGATACACACAAGGTGTGAAGATAAGCTTGGGTCTAGAATGCTGAGGGGCCTCTGGGAAGAGAGAGAGAGGATGTTGATATTTGCAGAAACTACATGGGCTGAGCAGTGGGCTGTAGAGAACACATCTTTTGTGCCAGACAGCAAAACGTCACAGCAAAGGTCAGTGCTACCTAGTTGCCGTGGTGTTCCTGGATCCAACTCTCTTGGAAGCTTCAGGCATACTCAGTGTATGTATAATTCAAGCCATATGCATTCTAAAGATTTATTCTTAAAAGCCCCACAAACTTGCAATCCCTCTTGATAACCCACACTGCTTGATATAATCCCCACCATCAAGAAGTTCTTCTTCAGACCTAACAGTTTTTTTTAGACTCTGAGTGCTTCCAATCTAAGTTATACAGGCCCTTGAGCCTGTGATTATTTCTCTCTTGATGAGACTTATCCTCTGTCTCTCCCTCACTAAGCTACAAGCTTCTTGAGGCCAAGGACAATACCTTGGGTATGTTTATATTGGAGTCTTTGGCACTCAGTAGGTCCTCGATAAGTGTCTGCTAAATTTAAGAATAGATGAATGCAGCCCCCATAGATTACTGTTTTCACTCTTCATATGTGCACAGGTTATCATGAAATCATTCCTCTGACCTGACATCTCACATGTCCTAGAATCCCACTGTCTTCAGTGGAAATGTAAAGGCATGCTTCTCAATACGGTGCAGACGAGACAAGGGCTGGTGAAAGGAAAATTTTGATATCAACGAATTTGTTGTGAAAAAGACTGTATTAATGGAAAATGCCATCAATTTTCTTTAGCCCAACTAAGCTCTAAAGTCATCTCAGTATAAAAAATTGAGAAGTGTACATAATGGGATAGAAGTTTCCATTAGAGTGGATGTGTTTGAGCGTCTATTGAGTGGAGCTTTCTCAAAGAAACATGAAGGGATTGCTTATGACAACAAGTCACCTCCACTCTGTACTATGTCATTCATTGAGGCCTGCTGTCCATGCTAAGATGGGGTCCCAGTAGGACAAATCCAAGATGAGCAAAATTGGCAAAAGTTTCTTCTAAATGATGGGAAACATAAAGGATAGCCTAACCTTTATTTCCTTAGGCCTTTATTCTTCATCTTCTTGTGGCATAAGTTCCTTGTATGCAATATATTTAGAGTGTATTACATCCTACAGTTTTGATAGCAAGGGCAAAGAGGCAAGCCACACCAAATGTTTTCACAAAACTGTAATTATATACACGTCTCTTATACCTTCATCTTCCCAAACAGTTGTTTACTGTAACTTCCAAAAAATAAACTAGTAATTACTGCCCATGTGATGTTCATAAAGCGAGACTTTACTAATTGATACCAATAACTCAGAATTTGTGGCTTTATAGGGTTATTGTTAAAAATTAGAGCTTACAATCATTGATGAATCTGTCTAAAATAAGTAGTCTCACAGATCAAGATATTAATAGTTACTTATATGAGTGTTAGGAGTTTTGATTATGAAACAGTTCTCTTTTCAAACTTAGACCCTCTAAAATTATTTGTAAGTAGCCATTTTAGTTTAATTGTGATGGGAGCTGTACTGTTATAATTAACTATAGTAGCTTTTTACAATTGGATTAATAAAACTGCAACCTTTAGAAATTTCACTAATAAAGGCCAGCCTTTCCTTCAAGTACTTTGATTTTACTATTTATCAGGGTCAGAATGTAATCTTTAGAAGTAGAAGAGCTCCTATCCAGTCAAGGAGATAGAATTACACTTCCCCATCCATGCTCCATTGCACCTTAAGAGTTAGCGACCTCAAAGGGCATCATAAAGCTTATTTTGATAGAACAGATACAGAAATTATACTCAAACTATGACAGTTTCCATAGATTACCCTAAGGCAGTACAGTTTTGAATGAGAATTATTTTCATTGGGGCTCTCTTATGTGGTCATAAACATCTTAGTAAGTGCTCCATGCCACAGTCTGCTTCCAGTGGTGCCACATCTGAGAAAAATCCCTGCTCTTTCTCGTTCTATCATAACCTCAGTAGCCAGAGTGAGTCATAAGTTCAATAACTGAAGATGGATCTTTTTGCCTCTACTGTGTGATCCAGTGTCACTCCCCAGAGAGTGGGGAGGAGGTGGCGTTGGCCATAATGTGCTTAGCTAGAATTGCTGGTAAAGGGCATAAAGAGGAACAATTGAAGGTGATAGTGGAGTCAGTCTCCTGCATTCTATAAGCTTCTTGGCTCACCCCTAGGGTCTGCTGCATCAATTGGCAAGACTTATCAGTATGGGGTTTCTGTGGGGAGAAGAGCCTTAACTTCTTTTCAGATTTAAAGGCCCAGTCTGCTGCATGATGGATTCTCCCCTAATATCATTAGCTGCACATGCTGCTAACTGTAATGGCTGCTAATCCATCTGAGCAGCCAAAATGATATTAGCTTTCAATAGGATTTACATATATCCAGGCTTGTTTCTGCATCAGCTAGCAATTAAAGTTTAAACTGTTGAACATGCAGCTTGCTGTAGGCTAAGTAATATTTAATAGCATTAACAATGCATTTCCCTATTCGTCGCCGAATCTCTTTACAGGCTCATCAATTCGCCATCACCTTTGTATGGCACAGCCGACATTAGCTCTTATCCTAACAGCTTCCAGAGGAGGGCACTGTCATAAGAGACAAGACAATAGAGGTGCCAGCTGCACGTAGAAGTATTAGCAGCATAATTTATGTTTTTATTCCTATCCACACTCTCTTTCACACACCCACACCCACACTCGCACACTTATTGGAGGAGGCGCGGCACTTATCCTTTCGGGTCTGGCTTTGAGAGACTGTAAATCAACTTATTTGGACTAAAGTGTCTATAGAAGATGAATATTAACTAAAAGACTGTTCAAGTCATTCCAAACCATGTGAGGAATCCATCTCTTTCAAAGTTCTGTATAAGCAGACTTAAACTCTCCTGACTGGTTTGTTTAGTAAAGATTTATTTGTGCGAGATTGAGCGATATCAGGCCAGAACAGAAACTCCACGAGGGTAGCCTCTTTGTCTTGTTCATAGCTGTATCCTTAAGCACTACGACTAACACATAAAAAGTGCTTAGTAAATATTTACTGAAGTGATGATTGTGTCATATAAGTGATGGACAATTCAAATTTCCTGATCCCAACCCCAAGCACCTGTTATCTCCTCCCTTGCTTGCTCTTATCCACACCCCCACTGCACACCCACTCCTTGTTTCCAGGTCATTCACCAATGGGTAGACAAGTCAGGGATGGAGAGATAGGTCCAGCTTAGAAGAAATTCTGTAAGTGCTCTGCAAGCAAGGTGTCCCTGTCAGGACCAGGCTACAAGTGGCTTGATACAATGACATCTTTCTCGCCTGTGAATCTTCCTGCTTGGGGATCATGTTGGTGGATGTCAAAGGGTTGTTATTATGGGGTGACTTCAGGATGAAATAGTGTACTAGTTTCCCAGGGCTGCCATAACAAACTATCGAAACCTGCGTGGCTTAAAATAATGGAACTTTATTATCTCACAGTTCTGGAGGCTAGAAGACCAAAATCAAGGTGTCAGCAAGGCCATACTCTCTCTGACAGCTGTGGGGGCTTCTTCTAGCTTCTGGTGTTTGCCAGCAATCCTTGGCATTCCTTGGCTTGTAGGTGCCTCCCTCCAGTCACATGACTGTCTTCTCCCTGTGTCTTCACATCGTCTTTCCTCTCTGCATGGCTCTCTGTATCCAAATTTCCTCTTTATATAAAGACACTAGTCATATTTGATTAGCACCCACCCCAATGACCTCATTTTAACTCGGTGGCCTCTGTAAAGGCCCTCTTTCCAAATAAGGTCACATTCTGAGGTACTAGGGGTTGGACTTAAACATATCTTTTAAGTAAACAATTTGACCTGTAACAGAGAGCTATGTACCATCTGGAAGATGCTAATGGAATGTTTTCAAGTCTGAAAACCTCCCTTCTTGGGAATCAGGATAATCTACTTTCTCTGGACATAGAGGTCAATAATAATTGAATTATTCTTATCATTTCTTGGACCCTCCCATTTTGTAGTTCCCACCTCAGGTGACTTTTACTACATCATGTTCTCCAACACTTTCCCTGATCATTTCTTAGGTTCAGTAATTTCTCTTTCTTGTCCATCCGTTAAATGTGGCATTCTATCTAAACCATCAGTTGCTCCAGAGTCTTGCTGCTGTGTCTGGCCAACAGGCAACTGCGTTAAATGACACTTGCTCTTTGGTCCTACTACACAAGGATGATTGAGTCTACTGTATGTAAAATTGGTCTTGTGAGACAGTCAGACCAATTCATTCTAAGAGTTAGCTATTTTATTAAGAACAATGATATCTAAAGGTCATACTAATTTTTTATTTTATCTCAAAGTAATTTATTGTTTTGGCATTCACATAGAATAAGAAATAGAGGTAACCATAGTTCTTATTTACATAGATATTGTCTATTTTGCTTTGAAACACAAACTGCTGGAAATATTTAGCACTCTTAGGCCAGCATTAGCTCGTGACTACCCAGGATGTATTGGTTTGAGATGAATGAGGCACATTTGCCTTTTATACCTCTTTTCTTCCTCTTTGGAAATTATTTAGTATAGTCGTGATAAGTTTGGTAATTTTGATGGCTTGTAAAGCATTGAAGTCTCGTCTTAGAAGAACAAAATGTCCCTCATAATGACATGAAACATGTCCTCGTGAGGTACTCTACATCCATAAGTCAACTAAAGAAAGAAATATCACTGATACCTATTTATTAAAAAATTTTATTATTTTTGTTGAGTTTTATCAGCTCCAACTTCAGAGAAGAGCTCCATATAGATGTCCTCAGCCAGAAGGGACAAGGACAGATGAATGACTTTCTTCACGCTTCTTGTTGGGTGAATCAGTCATGCTCCAGGGTCATGTTAAGTTTGCCACTTTTGTATAAAATCACTTAATAAATTGATTGGCACCTTATCTCTGTGTCAATGTCACTCCACTTTTAGAGACGTCCAAACTGTTTAAATATCAAAAACAAACCATGGAGGACAACTTAGTGAGAAAGGGCTTGTGCTAGCTGGAGATCAAAGGGAGGCAGATGACTGCTGTATACATTTGACGTTACCAGAGAAGAAGTATAGGGATGCAGTCAGTGCATATGCTCAGGGCTTCTTGGCTGGCCTCGGGGAACGGGGAGAGCAACCGGAGAACATGCCAGGACAAGCGTCTACAGAAAATCAGAGTGACAGCTTCTAAGGAAAACAAGATTTTCGGCATTAGGAAGGTGACTATTGGAATGTGACTTCATGTAAACTACTTTTTAGAAAATTAATGAATCCAATTCTGGGCAGGTTAAAGAAAAAAAAGAGTCCTTTGAAGTGAACAAATGTTACACACTATAAAGCAAAAAGTCCTCACGTTAACAATATGATACTTTAAGCCGGCGTAGACAGAAATTTTAAGAGAGCTCTAAATAAATTGTCAGTAAATCCTCAAAAAAAAAAGGACCTGTGGCCAAATTTTAATTTATGAGTGTTCTATTAACTTGGGCTTGTTGTCTGAGTTTTTCACACGTGGTCACTTAATGAATGTGTAATGTATTTGGTTATATAATTTATTGCAGATGTGCTAGGAAAGATTTAGGTAAAAACATTAAAAGAGGGGCAATATGAGAAGAAGCATTATCCTTTAACCTTATGTGAGTTATTCTCCTGAATGATTTGATCATCAACTATGGTGTATACAGAGAAAATTTTCAGGATAAGTTCTATTCAGACTGACAAAGCAGGAGTAAACTATAATTTTAAGTAGTTTCCCAATTTGAATTTTTTTGGTCTGACATTCTTATCGATAAGGTTGTAGGATGACATTGGGCACTCTCATTCTTTTCTTTAAAGCAGTCACTTTAAGAACACAGCACCCGTTGTGAGGAGCCCAGGATTGGAAAGGATGACTTCAGACCACCTTCCAGGCATGCTTGTCTGCTCAGCGCTTGGGTTAGGGGACGTTAAAAGTCAAAATGAAAGCAGAGTGTGCAGCCATTCCCAAAGTTACTATGTGTTTGGTTTGGACTTCTACTTCCATGAATTCCTAGGATTCATTCGCAAAATGCTAAGTAAATTTTGTGTTTCAAATATGAAGAGAGCATCCAAGGAAAAGAATCTTTGAAAGTAGTGCAATACTGTATTATATAAAATCTCCAACAACGGAGTCCGCATGCCCGCACACCATCCTGTAAGCCATCTGACTAAAAACATTTTGATGACGTTGGTAATCTTCTCCAGCTGGTCTGAGCTTTAAGGGCAGGGATGCTGTCTGTTTTACTTCCTCCAGCCTCTAATGTAGTGTCAGGCACACAATAGGGGTTCAAAAACATGCCCTGAATATTTGTCATGTGGATAATTATAATTTAAAATGGCTTCAAAGTTTAAACTGATGAATTTATTTTCCCTCAAACCTATTCTTCTAATTTTTCTTATCTTCATAAATGGTAATACCAATGACCTGATTGCTAAGCCCTTGGTTCTTTTCTTTCCTTAGTCCCCATGTTAAACAAGCCCTGTGCTGTGCTATCTTGGATCTGTCCTCTACTCCACAGCAGCCCTGCTGCTGGGCAAGCCTGAGTCCCACCACTTCTTGCTTGGACCACTACAATGGTCCCCTATCAATTTCTCTACTTTTACTCTTGCCTTTCTTTCATCTGTTCTCTTCACAGCTGCCAGAATGATCCAAAAGCACAAATGGATCATGATATTCCATTGCTTAAACCCTGTAATAACTTCCCACAGACCACAGAAAATCCATTTCCTTACGAGGATCTACAAGATCCATATGGTCTGGTTCTCACCTACCTCTCCAATCCAGTTTTGGCCTACCCTTCCATTCATTCATTATAACCTAGCTGCGCTGGTCTTCCTTCAGTTCCTAAAACATGGCATGCTTTTCCCCACCTCCTGGCTTTTATTTCTGCAGCTTCCTCTGTCTGGAACAAACTTCTTCCTGATCTTTGATTGGCTGGTTCTTCTTTTCACTCTTCCTGTCTGGTTTATCTTCTGAGAAACTGTCCTTGAACCCCCTACCTGAGTAGGTTTCCGTCACAGCACCTCCTTGAGCACTTCACCTGCTTTGTGTGTTTTTATAGTCCCATCACTATTTGCAAAAATTAATATTCTTATTATCTATCTTCCCTAGTACTTTGGAACATGTCTGTTTTGTTTGCTATAGCACCAGTACAGTGCCTGACATATATAATCAGTAAATATGAAAAATTAAATATGTTATACATATAATATATACAGCATAAAGGAGGTAAATGGTAAAAGTTTTTATTTTGACTTAACCACAACCCTTTCTCTATTTATCCACTTACTTACTAGGCACCAATTTGTGAAAGATGTTCTGGGGCTGCTGTGAATTCAAAGAAAGAGACCTGCCCTCACACATTTATACCTTGAGAGAGAAGATTAGTATGTACATCAGTAACTATAATTCAAGAGATGATTGAGGGGCCAGCCTCATGGTCGAGTGGTTAAGATCGTGTGCTCCCCTTCAGCAGCCCAGGGCATCGTCAGTTCGGATCCTGGGCACGGACCTAGTACCGCTCATCAAAGCATGCTGAGGCAGCATCCCACATAGCAGAATTAGAGGGACCTACAGCTAGAATATACAACTATGTACTGGGGGCCTTTAGGCAGAATAAGGAAAAAAAAGAAAAAAGAAAAAAGAGAGATGATTGATGAGAGGTGCTCTGAAGTTTTTATTTATATACTATTTATACTTAGTCTATTTTTTAAAAAAAATTTGCATTGGACTGTGGATGGGCGTTTCAAGGAGAAAAATTACTTATCTCTGGGTGAATCAGGGAAGGCTTCATGAAGGACTTGGAGTTTGACTTCGATTCTGATGAATGTAGAATTTGGAGGTGCAAGCATAGCGAGAAAGGGCAGTCAGTGTAAATGAGCAAAGCCGAAGTGCCTGCTTACATGGGCAGCAGCTGGAAGGCCCGAAGCTCGCCTGAAAGAGAGCAGAGGGGCTGCGTTTGGAAAGTGAGGTTAAGCAGAATTGCGTGGTGTTTGTAACTGCCTGGATAAAGAGTTTGTGTATTTTTTGCATAAGCAAAGGGGAGCCCCTAAAGGTTTCGATGCTGGGAAGTGATTTAATTCAAGCACTGTTTAGGATGTTTAATCTGGAAGGGCTTTGGAGGATAGATTAGAACAAGGAAGAAATGGAAGTAAGGGAACATGTTTGGAAATTTCAAATTCCAGGAAAAGAGACAAAATCTATGGTGATCACAGTGTGAACGGAGAGAAGGGGTAGATTGGGGAGGTACGGCACAAGAGAGAGCCATCTGTTCTGAAACCTCACTGACAGGTTCAAGGTGTAGTCAGGGAGAAAGAGATAACTGTGCGAAGATGATAACAGAGTGGAGAAGAAGAGCGAAAGTCTGGTTTCATACAATAGCTGGGGAAGGAAAACTGAGAAGCAGAGCCCAGTGTGAATACTTGAGCCAAGATGGGGGATTACATTGCAGTAAAGATCACGATGATGAGGTTTTAAACTTTACGTCCTGTTTTCTGCATTGGACCAAAGAAGACTAATACCTCCTAATTCACTCTCCTTTAAGGATTTTGTTAGAAGCAGTCTGAGAGATCACCCATTTCTGATTTCTACGTAAATCTGGGCAAGTGGGGTAAAGTGAATGGCCTTTGACACAGAGTCAGATGACAGAGGTTGAAGTCCTGACTTACTGCTCGGCAGCCAGCTGACCTCAAACTGTGTGAACTCTCTAACCTCAGTTTCCTTCCCCAAGAAATGGAGACAAGTCCATGATTATTGTAATCTCATGGACTAGTGGAAGAATTCAGCGAGATTGTGTATTTCAAAGTAGTTTGTAAATCCTCTCGAGAGGGCAGGATCCGAGGAAACTCTAGGTACATGTCTGGGATGGGTGCTGGGTGCTGGAGGTTGGGTATATTACATATTATAAAACTGCTTGAAATAATTGTCACTTTTAATAGCTTTTATAGCGTCCTTGTCCCTGAACATACAATCATTAAAAAAATTTTTTTGGTTTGTTCCATCGATCAGGTAATCTGACGTTTTTCTTTAAAAATTCTTAGTTCTATAAGAGTGAACCGAGCAACTGAGGAAACCTCAGGGCTCTGACAGTGGGGAAGGACGCATGCCTGCAGCCGCATTCGCTCTCCCTCTGGCTTGCGGAAGCCGAGCTTTCCCGCACTGCCTCCCTGTGTCCGCCGAGAGAAGCGCTGCGCGTGAGCTGCCGCCGGGTTAACCACGCGCCGTCGCTGTCTGGTTCAATCGTGCAGACCTTTGGGGATGCTGACAGCTGACGGGCTCTGAATGCCGGCGGCAGAGCTCCGTGCCAGGCTCCAAAAGCCCGCAATGCTCTGTAGAGGAAAAAGAAATGCTGCTGGCGAAACCTTCTTCAGGCTCAGGCAGAACTTAGGGGTTACATTTACTTGGGAAAAAAAAGCATTTAGACAACAGGCTGTTTCTAAACCTCCCTTAGTGTCGCAAGAAATTTAATTTCTTTTGAAGTGCAAACATTCCAAAATGAGGGATGTGAAGAGTTATTGCAACCCTTGAATATGGGGCAGACCCCTTAAAATAAATAAGCACCATGTTCACTCCCAAAGAAATGGCTTTTGTTTGAGTTTCAAGTGGGTTTGATAAGGATGGTGTTACAACATTTAATGAGGTGCAAGGGAAAAATGACTTTCATAAGTTCACATGGCTGTCATTATATTCTCTCCTACGTTCCCTTTCCCCAGAACTCCACTCTCACAAACTCGCTTCTGGATCCTTCGGCTTCCATTCAGTAGAAGTCAGGGGATATGTTGATAATAGTCTGCGTTTGCTGAAGTATATATGCATTTATTTTATGTACCAAGAAAAGCTGTAAACGAGGGGGAGGAACAAGAAAGCTGTGTGTGAACTGTTCTCGTTGGCATGTGGCAGCCTTCTGGAGTCCACACAGTGTCTGTTGAACAAACCCAACATTAAAAGAGACACGCACAGATTTCCTAGAGCCATAATCTTTCTTTATTTGATTCTTACTTCACGTGCATTTTATGTCTTGGTCATTTTTTTTTTTTTGAGAAAGATTAGCCCTGAGCTAACATCTGCTGCCAATCCTCCTCTTTTTGCTGAGGAAGACTGGCCCTGAGCTAACATCCATGCCCGTCTTCCTCTACTTTACATGTGGGATGCCTACCATAGCATGGCTTGCCAAGCGGTGCCATGTCCACACCCAGGATCTGAACTGACGAACCCCGGGACGCCGAAGTGGAACGTGCATACTTGACCACTGCACCACCAGGCTGGCCCAATCTTGGTCCTTTTTTAAACTCAAGAATCATCCTGTTGATTTCTTTCTCCTTTTAAAGTCATCTCCTTCAGTGGCAAAATTAGCTAAAGACACTCCCAATTGCATTCCACTCATTAGTATTAATGGAGTGACCACCGTTCCCTTCCTTGACTCCTTAGCCTTGCTTCAATATTTACACACCGGCTGAAGCTGATTGAGCAGGCGTAATGAGCCTTCCACAGCCGCACTGCGCAAGGTGGGGTGCAGGCTTGACTCCACGGGGTGGAGTTTATGGTGGAATAAGTGACGTGTCTTATAATTATCGATGAAAATGACAGGCCGTACCGCCGGGACTTGGCACTCTTGCCCAGCACTGCAGTGGCGACTGTGGCATCTCCCAAGCTGGGCTGATTCCCTGCCTCTCAAGCGACCATGAGAAGTGGAATTGCCCTTTAGCCTTCTCCAGCCTCGACTCAAATGATCATTTCATTCTTTTTAAGGGAAAGGTCCTTCTTGAGTCAGAGGGCTTGTCAGATTGGGGGGAGCTTTTTCCCCACTTTGGCCTACTCCAAAGGACAGTTTTATATGTAATGAGCTTCTGTTGGATTTTTTTCTGTTTATTTTCCAGTAAGATAAACAAGTCAACTTTCCTGCCTTCATCAAACACCTAATTCAGCGGGCGTTTATGTAGCACTTGGTACTTGCCAGACATTGTGCTAGGAGTTGGAGCCCCTGCCAACTTGCTCTCTCCTCCCAGGATGAAGCAAAACTAAAAATAATGTGAATGGAAGACAGAGCTTTGAAAATATGGAGACATTCTAGAAAGCATGCACCTAAGAGTTTGCTTGACCGAATTTCAGAAAAAGAGAAAAAATTAAAATATCTTCTCATCTCTAGCAATATCCTTGTCTTCTCAACCAAATCACCAAAATTTTCTAGAGACATAGATTATTTTTCGAGACAAGGAGGCCTCCTTTTGACTAATATTTGCCCCGTTAGAGCAGGATGTTTGTGTATTTAGACATCTGTGCTTCCTGTCACAAGACAGTGAGACTTTTTCGCATTGCTCTAGGTTTTGAAGATTTGTTTTTGTCATTGGTGGGTCCCCCCTTTAGCCCTGAAGCTGCAGGGCTGCCTCCCTGCCAAGAGCTCAGACTGTTTCTCTACCACACAGACAGTGTTCTCTCCCCACACAGCATCCAGCTTCCAGAACACTCTAGAATACATCTATATTCAGGACTACGTGTTGTTGATCCCGCATTCATTACCCAGCCCGGCTAGAGTACTTGCCCATTTTTGTTTCCATCAGCAGCTCAGAAAATCTGACAGATCCAGGGGACAGGATAAATCCCACCTTCAGGCTAGAGAGCCTGACCCAGAAGAGCAGGGGAAATGGTGAGGCAGTTTTATGTGCAGGACTGTGAAGAAAAACTGGTACAGGGGAAAGGGAAAAAAATGGAGAGGGAAAGAATAAAGAAGAGGCAGGGTGAATGAAAGGGTGAGAAACCAAGCAAAAGAGCACTTAGGTTTGCAAAGCTGGGGCCAGGAGACCGGGCACCCACAGCAGGGTGCGGAGAGGGGATGTGCCCAAGGGCTGGGTGCTCCCGAAGCTGTAGAACCAGCCTTCCTGGGCGTGGGGTGCCTAGGAGCTCCACTCAGCTCTTCTGAGATTCCCAACACTCTTGCTTCCCCAAAGATAAACTCTCTGTGCAATAACCAGAGGAGTGTTCATAACTGTCAATTCTAATCATCTCTTTTCAAAGGTAAGAATATAAAGAATCTAAAAAGTTCCTAAAATGCACAATTTTGCAAAGCAGCCTAATGGCAGAGCCAGGTCTCTGGAATCTCAAGCCAGGATGATTGAGCCGTTAGAGCCAGATAAATGTAGGCAAGCTTCGTGAGGTAGGTGGAGCCATAGACAGGTAACCCCCGAATCTGCAAAATAGCTCCTGGAGTAAACTTCCAAGGGCAGCCCAAGCTCCATGACTGGAGGCTAGACCAGGAGCATCATAAACCAGAGTCCCAAATATAACCTGCAAAGACCATCTTCTTCAACCTGCTGTACTTTCTGACAGTATCTTTAGCTGGGACGTTGGGAGGGAAATTTTTTAGTTTTCCTTTTCTGCTCTCCAGGAGACATCATTAGCCACATTGATTGATTCATTCATTCATTGATGTATTCCTTTATTTATTCAATCATCCATTACATATTTGTGGAGTCCTTGCTTTGTTCAAGTTCCTGAATTACGGAAGTTCCTACTTTAAGAAAGCCATAGTCTCAACTTAAGACGTATTCCCAAACAATTGAAACCTGGTTCAGTGCACCAGTTACAAAGTTAAAGCAGTTAGCATACCAGCGTGCATTCTTCATTTCAAATAGCGTAGCTCACAAAACTGCATTAGTAGTTTTTTTAAAGGAGGGGGGAATTGGTTAGGAATGCATTCCCACACCTAGAACTTCTTAGTAGAGAAGGTTCTTGCTTATAAAGGATGCAATATTTTGCCAAGCTCCTGCTCTGAGCTAGGTAACTTGTGAAGGAGATTATTGTTTCATTAAATTCCTCTTACCATCCTCCAAGATGCTCTCCCCATTTTTACAGATAAGCACATGGAGGCTCAAACAGTCAAGTGACTTTCTCGTGGCCACTAATTGAAAGTGACAGAGTCAAAATTTAGGTCTAGTGAGCCCCATTTTCTCTCTGTCTAGCACCAGATCTCGCAATAGCCAAGGTTGACTGGTGATCTTCTGGCTCCATGAGTTGGCAATGTCTTTTCCAGATGCTAGACTGGGAATATTTGTGGAGATTGGGGTAGAAAACTTGCCTAAAATTAAATGGTTTCTCTAGATTAGAGTGCTTCAATATTATTTATTCAATATTAAATGCTTCTACTGGGCAGTCCAGAACTATGTATTAATTCAAGGACAGATAAAGAATTTCTCTTGCTCTTAAGAGGCTCATAATTATTTACGATAGTGAAAACATGGAAACTACCTAAGTCCATCAACAGATGAATGGATAAAGAAATTATGGTAAATATATACATATATATATATATATATACACACACACACAATGGAATATTATTCAACTGTAAAAAAGAAGTAAATTGCTGCCATTTGTGACAACATAGATGGACCTTGACGGCATTATGCTAAGTGAATTAAGTCAGACAGAGAAAGACAAATACTATGTGATCTCACTTATATGTAGAATCTAAAGAAAACCCCACAGAAACAAATGAAAATACCAGACTCACAGAAAAAGAGATCAGATTTGTACTTCCAGAGGTGGAGGGTAAGGAGTGGGGGAACTGGATGAACGTGGTCAAAAGATACACACTTCCAGTTATAAGATAAATAAACACTGGAAGTTTAATGTACAACATGACGACTACAGTTAACACTGCTGTGTGGTATATTTGAATGTTGTTAAGAGAGTAGATCCTAAGAGTTCTCATCACAAGGAAAAAATTTTTTTCTTTTTTTTGTATCTATAGGGTATGATGGATGTTAACTAAACTTATTGTGGTAATCATTTAACAATATATGTAAGTCAAGTCATTATGCTGTATACCTGAAACTTACACAGTGCTGTATGTCAATTATATCTCAATAAAACTGGGGGTGGGGGGAAGGGACTCATGGTCTGCTGGGAGTGGCAGTGATATAGGGACGTATACAAAGAAATGCAACATAGTGTCTGTGACTCCACAGTAAATTGATATGCATGGTGCCATGGTGGACAGGGGAGGGAGTGGTCAATTCTGCTCAGGAGCCAGGGCGGGGACGAGGATGGCTTTCATGGAAGGACATGAAAATGAGAACATGGATTTGAAAATAGCTTCCCAGAGCCTAGCCCTTACATTGCCATACGTATTCACTATTTTTTTGTTGTGCGCACCTGGAAGGACTGAAATGGATATATTACATTCATTTTGTTTTGAGCTTAATTTTCATGAGTTCTACTCCCTCATCTTTTGTGGTCCATATTTATTTTTATTTGAAGCCGTGGAATTGTGATCTAGATCTTTTGTCGGGGGAGGTTTTCCTGCTTCTGGCTGCTTAGGAAATGGGAGCCGAGGAAACAGGGAGCATCAGCTTCTCCAGGGCAAATCGCTAACTCAGGATTTGGAAACTCTCCTTTCCTTTTCTCTTGCTTTCACTAAGCAGCAGCCTTCTCCACCTCTGTCGCAACCTCCTCATCAACCGAATTCACATACTGGAAGGACGATAGTCTTGGGAGAAGAAAACAACCAGCTTCCAAAGACAAGTGAAAGAACCAACACAGTGGAACTGCTCCCGTGATGAACTTCAAGTGCGTGTATGTGTGTGGTTTCCTTACTCACTGGGAAAGTTTTTAATGCTTGTAGAAACCGAAGAGTCCTGGAGAGTTACAGAAAGCCCCAGCAGTCACCAGCTGACACTTGAAAGGAACTGAAGCCATATATCTACCCCAGAAAGAGATGGGGAAAGGTCAGCAGTGGGGGGCCGGCTGCACTGGGTATTTTTTGTTTTTGTTGTTTCTTCCCTTAAAAAAGTACATGTCACAGACTTATCTTCATCAATCATTCTCCAAACACAGTTACACGGGCATGTTGGTAGCTTGTTTCGTTATTTTTGTATACATTCCTGTGTGCTAGTGTATATACACACAGACGCATCCCACACACACATGCACATATATCCCACACACACTTTCTCTCTCTCTCAGTTTCTCTCTCTGTACTCAGTCCTGTCAACTTTCCTTGTAACACTTCTTGTCCAACAATTACTCAAAGCCTCAGCAGCATAAAAGTTGAAGAAGTGTCACCTTGAAGCGTTGAGGGCTCTTAAGATGCAACTCAAGACAGAGTCCACTCTGAGAAACGCAAATCTCTTCTATTGTCTCTACCGATGTTGAAGCCATTTGCCAGAAGACTTTCCAAGGAAATAAAGGTGAGATTGGGAAACTTCCTACTTAAGGACAAGTGAACCCAGTCTAAAGGATGGATGGTAGGGGATGAGACATACACATTTTTATTGTCTTTCTTATTTAGTATGTGCAAGGTCAATAAAATAACCCACTTAGAGACATTGTGTCCAGAAGGTGGCTGACACCCATACCTGAGCTTTCTGTTCCTCGTTCAAAAGACCATTCTGGAGTAAGGAGTAGGGAGCATCTCTGGGTCCCAAACCCAAATTCCTACGGGAGAGAATTGGGGGCCCGAATTGGATCTGATAACCTTCCTTGCTCCCATCAGCTATAACC
Organism: Equus quagga; assembly: GCF_021613505.1. NCBI lineage: Eukaryota > Metazoa > Chordata > Mammalia > Perissodactyla > Equidae > Equus > Equus quagga. Next base: position 89,201,528 of record NC_060269.1, read on the forward strand.
AAGGGATTGGGGCACGGAGAGGAAGCAGCTAGCAGGACCACAGTCCTGCCGTGTGGATGCAGGCAGTTCCTAGTGGGTGGCAGTTCTTTGAGACACCAACAAAAGGCATTTGCCACAGGTGCATCTTAAGAGAGTCCTGACTTTCCTTCTATCGGCCTAAGTATCTGCGTTAATTCGTTCACATTCTCTGTGCCTTCTCTTCCCCATATTTAAAGCAATAATTTGAAACAGATAATATTTAAGGTCGCTTTCAGCTGTAAAAAGCTATGAACATGTCCTGTGATTTAACTGTTCTTTTTTCAGTTGTAACTGTAACTTCTGGTTAAACACGTCAAGTTGAAGCCAAGAGATTATCTCAGCTCCCTCCAGAACTTCTACTAAAATGATAGTGAAGAATAAAAAAGGCATAAACACACAAAAATTAAAAAAAAACAACAGGGTTGGAAAGGACAGCAAATGAGAGATGCCTGCAAAACTCCAGGAGCTGGAGAGCTGGGGAACAAATGATAATTGACTTGGCAGAACAGAGGAAGACGAAATCTTAGCTCCAAGAGGACGACAAGAAGGTACCAATCTATCCACAGAGCACTTGAAAGTCTCCGGAAGTAGAGAATTGGTTAGCTCTGAAGAAGAGAGTGCACAAAAAGGTTGAAAACATGCGTCTTGGTTGAGTGTCTTTCTTAGGAGCCGTGAGAACCCCAGATCTCCTTTGCACGTCTATCATAGACTCTCGCTCTCCATCCCCAGGGGGACAGACCACTAGAGATTTACTCTCAGCAGAAACTGAATGAGAGAGGCCCTGGATCCGGACCCTGGGCAGGCAGGAGTGCAGCACTGCGCTGGAATCAAGGAGGTCTACTGGGAGAACCCTCCTCCTCACTCAGGGCCTTTTCCCTTGGCTCCCAGAACACTGGCCACCAGGCAGGCGATTGGAGGGTTACTCTCTGGAGAAATTTAATGACTCATGGAAAAGACCTACACCAGCCATTTGGAGTGCCCTAGCAAAACAGCCGGGTTTCTGCCTCACTATCCACTGTCCAATAGACCCCACCATGCCCAGGAGTGTCCCAATCAGCCTGTTAGTTCTTCTTTAGACGGTATGACCAGAGACAAATGAGAAGAGCCCCTAATGTGAAAGCCAGAGACCCAGCCAAGTAAACAGCACAAGGAAGCCAGGGGATTTGGAAGAAAACATAAAAGAAAAGTATCGATGTTATTTTCCAAGAGATGGGAGAAGATATTACCTGGTGAAGCAACAAGAGAGGTAGAAATAAACATTCACAGAATAAGAAAAAGCTCCAGGAAATAATACCAAGTGTGGCCACCACAACATGTTCAGGGGAAGAATTGAAAATTAAAATTAAGAATTGAGAAAGGAGAAAAAAATCCAGACGGAAAGTAGAAGAGAATAGATAAGAAAATTAGGATTTGACTTCCGTGTGCATGAGTTGTAGCTAGATCTTTTTTTTTTTTTTTTGAGGAAGATTAACCCTGCGCTAACATCTGCCGCCAATCCTCCTCTTTTTGCTGAGGAAGGCTGGCCCTGAGCTAACATCCGTGCCCATCTTCCTCTACTTTATATGTGGGACGCCTACCACGGCATGGTTTGCCCAGCGGTGGCATGTCTGCACCCGGGATCTGGGCCGGCGAACCCCAGGCTGCTGAAGCAGAATGTGTGAACTTAACCACTGTGCCAGTGGACTGGCACTTACAACTTCTTTCTCCTGCAATTAGACTTAACTCATTATCCTATCATGATTTACGAAATAACCCGACCTTTTTTCCCTTGGTTCAAAATGCCATGATTGTCATGTACTAAATTCTTACATAGACTTGGACTTTAAATTTCATAGCTTATTCATCTAGGTACAAAACCTTTCCCATTGGATTAATTCTTACATAACAAGTGTTTTATCATTGTGAATGAGATTTTTTTACATTCGTGATATTCTCTAACTGCTTGTTGGTATTAAATAGTAAAGCTATTGCTATATATATATATATATATATTTATTTATTTATTTTGCAATATACCATCTTGCTCAGCAGTGTTATTTCTAATAGTATATGAAGTGGGTTAGCCAGATAAACGATTATGTAACTTCCAAATGGTTACAAATGTATCTTCTCTTTTCAAATATTTATGCCTTTGACTTTGTTTTCAAGTCCTGGTTAAAACTTTCAGAATACTAGGGGCTGGCCCCGTGGCCGAGCAGTTAAGTTCGCGCGCTCCGCTGCTGGTGGCCCAGTGTTTCGTTGGTTTGAATCCTGGGCGCGGACATGGCACTGCACATCAAACCACGCTGAGGCAGCGTCCCACATACCACAACTAGAAGAATCCACAACGAAGAATATACAACTATGTACCGGGGGGCCGGTTGGGGAGAAAAAGGAAAAAATAAAATCTTTAAAAAAAAAAAAAAAACTTTCAGAATAGTGTTGAATAATAATGGTGATTGTGGACATTCTAATTGCTGCCTTTAAAGAAGTGGTATGAACTCAAAGGCCTGTGAAAGTCTGGCAGGAAACCAACAAGTGATACCGGTCAAGGTAAGAAAACAGGGGGCCAACCCCGTGGCTGAGTGGTTAAGTTCGTGTGCTCCGCTTCGGCAGCCCAGGGTTCGGATCCTGGGTGTGGACATGGCACTGCTCACTAGGCCATGCTGAGGCGGCATCCCCTGTGCCACAACTAGATGGACCCACACTAAAATATACAACTATGTACTGGGGGGATTTGTGGAGGAAAAAAGCAGGAAAAAAAAAAGAAGAAGATTGGCAACAGTTGTTAGCTCAGGTGCCAATCTTAACAAAAAAAAAAGAAAGCGACAACGAAAGCGGCACGAAACATAGTCACTGCCACCTGTTCTCTGTGTAGAGTGCTGGAAACCGTGGCAAACTGGAGCATTCAGAGCTGGTTTGCAGTGGGAAGGCAGTATTTAGCTACAGTTCATTGTCATGGGGGCCTAATTTGCCAGAAGCTAAAAATCTGGAAGTTAAGATAAAATATGATTTTTAAGTGCAGGCAACTAGGGCAAATTAAAAACAAAACAGTGAACCAGCCTAACCAACCTATTTGTATTTTGTATCTGAACCTCGAGCAGCAAGCTTGCGACCTGTCCTCTGGGCTGAAGTTACACAGTTGAGATATTGGCCGCTGGTTTCAGATAGATTTTTTTCATGTGAAGGATGTATATTTTAATTTATTCATTACTAAGAAATTGTGTCAAGGATGAATGCTTTCCTGATTTCCAGGAATGGATACTATATCAGCACTGAGATGATTTACACAATTTTTTATACTCCCAGAAAATTGTGCTTTTATTGAAATTTTAAAATTTATTAGCATGAGGTTATCTATATTTTCTTATTATTTTGCTGATCTATTCTTCATTGAAAGTTAATCATGTTTTCTCATTAATATTGGGTTAGTTTGCTAGGGCCACTGTAACAAAATACCACAGACTGAGTGGATCAAACAGCAGACATTTACTCCTCACAGTTCTGGAGGCTGGAAGTCCCGGATCGAGGCATCAGCAGGGTAGGTTTCTCCCCAGCCTCTCTCCTTGGTTTGCACGTGGCCGTCTTCTTGCTGTGTGCTCACGTGGCCTTTTCTCTGTGTGTGCACCCCTGGTGTCTCTTCCTCTTCTTATAAGGACTCCAGTCCTATTGGATCAGGGCCCCACTGTTATGACCGCAGGTAACCTTGATTACCTCTTTAAAGTGCCTATCCCCAAATACAGTCACACTGGGGAATAGGGCGTCAACAAATGGATTTTGGGGTACACAATTCATTCTGTAACAAATATATTGGTTATCTATTTTTTCCTCCTTTAGAATTATCAGTGCCTTCTCTTTTTTTTTTTATTTTTGTTTTCCCAAAGAATGAGCTCTTTGGTCCCATAAAGCATCAAGCATCCTTTTCTATCAGTTGTGTGTTCCTGCTTGGACTCTCAATTCCTGCTCAGTACAGTTGGCAAATAAAACCAAGAGCAAGTGGATGGGACTTTACACACAGAGGAAAGAGCAATGTCTTTGGGAGTCCAGCCATGGTGCTTCTTTGACAAAGGGTAATTCTGAGGAGTGTTAGTCCTTTCCATGTCATGGTTAAGAGCATAGACTCTGGAGCCAAGCAGTTCGAATTCAATTGCAGATCTCCCACTTAACCAGCTGTGTGACTTTGGACAAGTTGCTTAACCTCTCTGTGCCTCCGTTTTCTCACATGCAAACTGGAGTAGTCATAGTAAACCTACCACAGAGGGTTGCAATTAGGATTAAATAAATTCATATTTGTAAAGTGCTTAGCAGATTGTCTGGCACATGATAGTCACTTTAGAAGTGTTTGTAGATAATAAACCCCTCTAGGTGTCTCAGGGATCACAGCAGTGGACACACTGGACTGTACTGGGCCTGTTGTCAATAGGGTTACCACACAGCAGTGTCGCAGAAGCCTGTGCTGATAAGGAGGCCCGATAGGATTCTCCGTTATTCCTCCCTCGAAGTCACTTGCAGACACGTCTGGCCATTTGAATCAAATGAACCTCTTCTTTCATAAATAATTTGGAGGAGAGGGTATGACTAAAAATGGTATTTGACTTTTGTTAGTTTAGCTCTGTTGGTTTCAGCCACGTCTAATTTGTACTCCAACCTAGTACATTAGTTCATATCAGTTGAACATATCAACTCTTTGTCATATATGGTTTTTTTGGTGGTTGTTGGTTTTTGTTTTTTGTTTTTTTGCTGAGGAAGATTAGCCCTGAGCTAGCATCTGTGCCAATCTTCCTCTATTTTATATGTGGATCGCCAACACAGCATGGCTGGTGAGTGGTGTAGGTCCATGCCCAGGATCTGAACCTGTGAAACTGGGCTGCCAACCCTGAGTGTGCCAAACTTAACCACTAGGCCACAGGGCTGGTCCCCTCTTTGTCATATTTTTAGACAATATTCTTCCTTTGTCTTTCAAGTTTTTTGCCTTTTGTTTATGATTTTTACATATTTAAATGTTTTTTAAGTATTTATGAGGTTAAAGCTTTTGAATTTTTCTTTTGTGATTTCTTTGACTGCTTTTGGGCTTTGAAATTTCTAATCATTTTAAGATTAGATAACCTGTTCCATTTATTTGTTAGGCAAGACATTCCGATGCAGGTCACAATACTGGCCAAGAGACAGATACAGCAGTGATGGGATCCAAGAGACAAACATAGTGGAGATGGGATCCAGTATCAGCTGGAAGGGCCACTCACCCAAAGCAGAGACTCAAGCAAATTCTTGACTTGCCTGCCGACAATTTCATATCTCAGACAGTAAAGGAAGTGATGAAGGGACTCCTGTGCTCCACTTAACTATCCCCAGAAAGGAGCTGCTTCGTGAAACAATAAGAATTTTGGCAAAAGTGACCATGATGTCTTAGACCCTCGGATAGGGTAGAGAAAGTTTGACATAGTAGTTACATGTTATAGTCTGGAGGAGGCAAACATAGGACATCCAAGGGCCCCTTCCTGCTCCTAGGCCAATGGCTGCCGTCAGTAATTAATCAAAAAACTCTTTTTCTGTTGGAGCTTGGAAGTAGTTTCAAACCCTTCCAAACCCAGTTCTTCAGAGAGCCACTATCAACAGATCAGGCTGACACAGTGCTTATTTTCCATAGTACAAGGGGACAAATTTTTAAAGTTTCAAAAAATGTATAGGTTAGGAGCCTACAATTACTGTGACAAATTCATGCGACAGTTTATATACTTATACAGTACTTGTCTAATTATAATTATCTAATTATAAGGGATTCTTTAAATGATGGGCTCTCGTGCTGGCTGACAAGACCCTCGATGGTGGAGACTGTGCCTCATTCCTCTTCGTATCTGTGATGTCTTGCCTAGGGCCCTGGGGTACATCGAACTCATTCGAAAATGCTGAATTGAATAGTGCTGCTAGCAAATATGAAAATATTTTATATATTTACTTAGAAATTTATATGGTTGAAACCTATTTTTGTGCACATTGTTTCATTTGATTACACATGCTGCTAATTTCAGGAAGGAAAAAAGCTCCATCCACATAGCTAAGTGACTGGCGTTTGAAGATAATTTCCAACTTAAGACTAAAGTAGGGCATGATCTTTTTGTGCTAATAATCAGGTTTTTCCCCCAGAAAATATGGCTTATGAAGGAAGGATAAGATATATTGGCTAACTAGTGAGGAATAGCTCACAATGTGGGCGGGAAAAATGGGTCTTTGCAACTATGTCAAACTTTCTGGCCTCATTTTCTCTGATATGGGTCAGCTCGGTAAAGTCGTGAACATAGTGTTTGCAAAGATATTAATGATGTTCACCAAACCAAAAAAAAAAAAATCCTTTCTTTTGCTTTCCTAAGCAGATAAAATGATTTTTTTTTTCCCAAAAGGAAATAGTCACAATCCAGGCCTAAGGGAGAAAACTCCCACGGGCATGGCTGGTCAGCTGCACGGCAAGACCATGTTACCCCTTGCGTGGCAAACGCAGGTAATTCATTCTCATGACAACGTCAAGACAGAAGGGCTACAATGAAAATCCTAGCGAGTGGCATGGTCTTGACCTTTTCCATCAGGCAAATGTGAATATAAGAGAAAGCAATTTAAATAGAAGTAAAATGAGGTTACCTTTGGTTTGTGAGAATCCCAGAAGCCCCTACTCATTCTCCTATACCATGCACCTCCCGTGCTTCCTGTGCCCTAGAGCAAAGTTATTTGGGCTGGCTAAACATAGGACAAAAAACAAACCAACCAACCAACCCCAAAACAGAAAAACAGTGAGAGGATCAGAGCCTCAACATCGCAGAATAGCAAGTCAGAGTAGAGTCAGATATTCCACTGATGACAACGTTATGTGAAGGTGGTATTTCAGGAAGATGAATTAAGAGCCTCTTTTCATCATCGGGAATTGAAAGGGGGGAGAGAGGAACTCTAATCAAAGATCAACAGTTTAAAAATCTCCTTCAGAGATCTAGGGGTAGCTTTATAACTTAGTAAGCTACGAGAGTGGAATGTGGGTGAAAGAAAGGGATGGTAGGAAGGACGCTACAGAGGGAGCGGCGACAGGACTGAGGACTCTATGCATACAGGGGTAGGGGACAGGGAGAAATAAAATGCCTCCGCCACCTCACACCATGGCTTGATTTTCATGATTAGATGGTCATTTTGGTTTAGATAAAGTAAGGCCTTGGTTTTAAAAGGAAACGAGAAAACATTTCGTGTATTCTTTTTCCTGACTCGGTAGCTATTCCCTTTTCTCCACATTCTTTCATCCTTAAGAATATGTAATCAAAAGAGTCAGCACAATGTAGTGGACACAACAGTGAATTGCGCTGGGAGTGCCAAGTTCAAGTTCCAATTCTTCCCCTGACTACCTCGGTGACTTACCCTTTCGAAGCCTCAGTGTCCACAGCTGTCAAATGAGGTTGGGCTGGACAATCTCTAATGTTGGTTTCATTTCCAAATTTCTACATTGACTTTTCTACAGGTTGTACTATTTCCTTCTCACATAAAATATGAAAATACGGCATTTCTATGAAGGATGCTGCCTCCTTAAAGTGTACGATTTTCCTTTGACCTTTATCATTTTATTGGCATCTACCTTTATCAGAAAGCCCTTTAGGCTTAAAGACTTCCATAAATTCCAGTTTGTGAACTCAGGGAAACCGAAAGATCAGAAGAGTAATTTAATGCTGTTACAGGCAGTTGAGCAGACCAGAAAAACAGAAAATGAAACTAAGTCAACAAGCAAAATGATGGATGCCACACAAGCTAAGGGGTGTTTTCAAAGGGAGAGAAATGCCACTGCGCCAAGCCATATGGCACATTAAAACCAATGAGGACCTCAGCGCAGGCCTTGAACATGGGTGGAATTCAGCTCATTCCTTCTTTAACCCTCTGGCAAAATCCCCATTTGTCCAACTGAACCAAGATTAAAGTGATAACAAAGTGAGTAATGAAAAAAGCAGAAATAATACTTGTCCCGATGATCTAACCTGAAACTATAGTAAGTCATGAAAAACACCTTTGAGAGTTTTCATGTGGGCCAACCTTGGAGCAGATAAATTTCTGAGACTGCAGTCAGGTTCCTTTCTGTCTAGCTTCTGTCCACTTCTCTCTTAGAATCATCAATATCTAAAATTCTTTTAACCTTGGGAACACATCGCTTATTCCTCAATTAGCACTAACATTCAAAACACAGGTATTCCTGGAGGCGATGACATATTGACTTAAATTCATATTAAACTGTGAGTGAATGATAGCAGATTTTGCTGAAAGTAGATTTTGTTGGGGAGCACAGAGCGAGAAAGCACCGTGTCGCTGAAATCAGGAAGGGTACTACACAGAGGAGAGAAAACTGGGGATTTTCAGCAACCAACTTGCCTGCTTTGTGCTTTGCAAAAGCTAACTTATTTGATCTTCAGATCAGTTGTAAGCTGTTCTCGGGTGTCACATTTGTGTTGATGGCTTCTGTTAGCAAAAAAGATTTCTAGATCTTTCTCCATTCTGTGAATCCTTCTGTCCAGGGCATCAGCCTTGTTGCTTCCCTGTTGGTAGAAATAGAATGGATAAAATGACTGCTAGAAAACATGGAGAAGGAAGCCAAGGGTGCATCTACAGCTTCGTAAAGCTTTGTGGTCTTCACAATCTCCTGTTTCTCTGGGCCTGCCTGGGTGGAACCTCTCCAGTAACAAATTTTTCCAAGTGGGAAGAAACCCCCAAGTCAAGATGGTTGAAAATGTGCTAACTTTCTGGACGAGTGTCTTTGTGCCTTTGTCAAGTATCAGAAACAACGTGATTATTGGACTTAAAGTCTTGCTTTGAAAACAGCCAGAGAAGTCTTCTGAACACCACACACTGCTCCTTATTATTACTGCTAATCGAAAGTTCTTAATATGAAGTAAGCATCTTTTTTAGTAAAGAGAAAAATATAAGTTCAGCTAGTGCAGCTTGAAAAGAAGCTCAGAGCCTGCTTTCTAATGATGTCTCACTGTAAAATTATCAACAGAAGAGAGAAAGGAACATATTTGTGTCATGCATTTAAAGAGATGATGACTCAAGAGAGCAGGGTTTGAACGAATGGGGTCTTCATGTCTGACCTTTAGCAGACCTTGCTGATATTTTTAGCTGCTTTTAGGCAGTCATGAGAATTAGCTCAGCATGCGAAAGAAATTAGGTCAAAGTTTTAAGGAAAACAGGATGAGGGAAAAATTGTTTACATGGAAAGCATGAGCAATGGTACATGTCCTGCCCTTCTTTTGATTGCCAGTGTCCTCAGCAGAGCCATTGCAGTGATGAGGCTGGGGGAGGGAGGGTGGGGAGTGGAGAAAACCGGTCAACAGGACACGGCATGATGCCTTCGTCCCCCTGCAACATGTCCATCTGCAGAATGCAGCTGTATGGCTTAACCAGAAGACCAGGCTAGCCATTACTAATTTTTGTTTCCAAAAATACACCAATTTGGTGAGGGGGAATGGAATTGGATTATTTTAACCTGTATTTTGAAATAATTTTAGGTGTACAGAAGCGTTACAAAGACAGTATAGAGAGTTCTTATGTACCCTTCACTCCGTTTCTTCTAATGTTAACATTTTACATAGCCATGGTACATTTATCAAAACTAAGAAAGTAACATTCGTAAGATACTATTAAACTAAACAACAGCTTTTTTCTTCTCTTCCAGAATTGTTTTTGCCTCTTTTAGTTCCTTTGCCTTCCCCCGTAAATTTTAGAATCAGCTTGTCAATATCTACAAAAAAACTTGCAGAAATTTCCATCAGAGATGCATTGAATCTATAGATCTTCCACTAAACAATATTGAGTCTTAAAATTCATGGACACATTTTATTTCTCCAGTTATTTAGTTCTTCTTTGATTTCTTTCATTATGTTTTGTACTTTTCAACCTATGGAAACTGCACATATTTTATTTAATTTATACCCAAGTACTTTATTGTTTTCATCTAGTTGTAAATAGCATTGTTTTTAAAATTTCAAATTTCAACTTGTCATCACTAGTGTATAGGAAGACAATTGACTTTTTTTATATTGGCTTTGTAGCATTTCTTGATAAACTCACATAGTATTTCTAGAAGCATTTTTGTAGATTCATTGGGATTTTCAACGTAGACAATCACGTGTTTGCAAGTAGAGACGGTTTTATTTCTTCCTTTTCAATCTGTATCCTCTTTTTTTTTTCTTGTTGCACAGGGCAAGGCTTCCAGCATGCTGTTAAACCTTCTCCCTCATCTGAGGGGGAAAGTACTCAGCCTCCCATCACTAAGTGCTGTGTGTTGTTTGCTGTAACTTTTTTGTAGCTGTCTCTTATTAGGTTAGGGAAGTTCCTTTCTATTCTTACTTTAATCAAGATTAATCAATTTTTGAATCAAGAATAAATTTTGAATTTTGTCAAATGCTTTTTATGCATATATTGTTATGATCGTACGGGTTTTCTTGTTTAGTCTATTAGTACAGTGGATTGCATTGATTGATTTTTGAGTGTTGAACCAGCCCTGCATTCCTCGATGAACACTGCCTAGTTAGGATGTGTTATCCTTTTCATATGTCCTTTGCTTCAATTTTCTAAATATTTTATTGAGGATTTTTGCATCTATGTTCATGAGGAACATTGTTTTAGATTTATTTTTACTTATAATTAAAAATATTTTTGCATTTTTATCGTTTGAATATGATATGTGTTGGCATGTTTACTTTAGGTATTTATCTTGCTTGTTGTTCTCTGAGCTTCTTGGATCTGTTTTGTGTGTGTGTGTGTCTGTCATTAATTTTGGAAAACTGTCATACATTATTTCTTCAGATATTCCTTCCACCTCATTCTTCCTTTCTCTTCTCCTCCTGGGCTTTCAATGATGTATATATTAGACTGTTTGGTATTGTACCACATCTCTTGGTTGCTCTGTTCTGGATTTTCAACTTTCATTTCAATTTGGGTAACCCCTACTGACCTGCCTTCACATTCACAGATTATTTTCTCCACTATATTGAGTCTGCTGACGAGCCTGCTGAAGGCGCTCTTCATCTGTTCCTGTGCCTTTGATTTCTAGTATTTCCGTTTGATTCTTCCTTATAGTTTCACCTCTGACGAAATTACTCATTTGTTAGTGCCTGTTGTCTACCTTTTCCATTACAGCCTTTGACATCATCATCAGTTATTTGATTATTTCCTTCCTTTCTCCTTGCTCTGGATTTAATTTGTTCTCTGTAAATCTGTAAAATGAAACTCAATCTGAGTCTGATTCTGATTATTGTTTTTTCTCTTCAGATTGGGGTTTTTTCTTGCCTTTTTCTATGCCTCTTAATTTATTGATGAAAGCCCTAAACATTGTATAGAACAGTGTACATTGAGATAAATATGTTTTATGCTTGGAGACGAGCACACCTTTCCTTCTGCTGGGTAATGTGGTGGTTTGTGTTAACATTGTCGGAAGTTCAGCTGGGTTGGGAGTTTGCTCTTGCTATGATTCTCCTCAGTGCACCACAGGCCGCAAATTCTTCTGGTGATGTCTTGTGTTTAGGGTGAAGACTTGCATCCCATAGAGTTTCTCTGAATGTGTCCTTGCCAGAGTGGACCTGTCTCTTGCAGCTCTTTCAGAAGTATTTCACTGTTATTTTTGTTCAGTCCTTGTTAGCGTGATGGTAGGAGATAGTGGGCACAGAGTGTCCTCTTATGTTATGATTAAATTTAGTCTAAGGCAGATATTCAGAACTGGGGTCTTCCCAATGCTCCTGCTCCCACCCTAGCTCTAGAGCTGGACTTAGCGTGTATCTCTTTTCCCCGAAGAGAAAGAACATCTATCTTTCCTATTCTGTTAGTGCAGGTGCCATGGATTTCAATCAGTGTCTAAAGTGGCAGTTTTTCTGCAGATGAAGACATTTCTCACCAGGGAGAGAGGGGAGATGGATCCGGGAAGAGTTTTAGCAAAGGCTGCTGTTTCCTTCTGCGAGCTGGCACCACCAGGGGAGCTTTCTCAGGATTCTCCTTGATCTTCCCTATGAGCATCTCGAGGAGTTGGTGGAGGAAAAGCCTGTAAGAGGGTGAAAAGCCCCGATGTCTGCATTTCCCAGAGACTTCACGCTCTCACACCAGCCCACGTTAGGCCTCCAGCAATCTGTCCTCAGGTTTTCACCGAATGGTCTTTCTGGCTTATATGTTATCTGCTGGCATCTGCCACAAGTCAAACAAACCTTCAGGCCCTGTTCCTCCCTACGTGCCTTGTCTCTCTCCAGACTCCAGAGTAGTTCTTGAATCCTCAGTTCTCAGATGGCTTCAAGAAAAGTTGTTAATTTGCCACTTGAATGGTTTTTTCTTATTTTAAGAATTGGACTAATGCTCTTTCCAGCTTTCTATGTTTATGAGGTAAAACTGGAAGACTCGATTAGTTGAATTTTGATGTGCTTTTCAGCTCTTAAACTCTATAGCTTCTAAATTACTGACCTCTATGGTTTTTATCCTGTTACCTCTTAAGCACGTTTTGTGAAAGATATTTATAAATGTTCTGAGATCTTCATAGAAAGACTATAATAATGTCTTTTTAATTAGCATCCTCCTATCGGATCCTCTAAATATGTTGAATGGTGAGACTCTCGTTTATAAATAATAACTCCAAGACTCCTCACTGAAATTATTCCTCTGTAGAGTACTTGATTATAATCACTACTTATCTTCCTGTGATAACTAGGCAAGGACTGCTTACTTCTCAACTTCGCTCTAGCCCTTAGCATAGGATCTCAAATGTAGGTTCTCAAATCTCTATATCGATTGTATGGGTTAATTAATGAATGAAAAACTGAATTTGTCCCCAGAACAGTTCCAGCATTAAAATTAATGAAAAATTGACCATGTAAGAGGATTGTCACATTCCAGGTGATTGTGCTAAGTTAATGAGTATAGGGGAAAAAATGCCCACCTGTACCACGTACATTCAAAGTGGATCCAGGAGGCCCAACCCAGCCTGGACACATTATACACAGAGGAGAAAACCATTTCCCTATAAAAAAAAATGTCCTTATGCACCTGCTAATACTCTAATGATTGAAGGATTTTAAAAGCCTGTAATTCCATGATTGATTTAAGGGCAATGAGACTAAGTAAAACCATATTCTTTTCCTGTAGCAGATATTGATAAAGGGGTGATCTAGACAGAAAGGAGGAAAGAGAGAAATGAACCATGCCAAGTGTCAAAACCAACTTTGTCCACTTCATCTTTCTGGGTGGGATTTGTCCCTGCCACTGTAGGTGGGTTGCTGATCTGAGCTGCCACGTGGCAGTGGCCTTTGGCTTGCGGGGTTACAGAACAGTATTAGACTCTCTAGGATGGCTTTAATGACTGCGCCTGCGTTATGCGACACCTAGAGCAGCTCCTGAATGAAACTCACCTCTGGATTTTACTCAGATGTCAATTTAACCTGTCCTGAAGCAGAGGCAGAGTGGTTTCCTTCAGTTGAATACAAGTTCTAGAATTTTCCAACAGTGCCGGGGTGAAAATGGCAGGACAAATCACATTCGTACTAAACAGAAAGTTGGCCCATTGCTACCAGCCAGCCTACGTGAACTGGCAGCTCCTACTTAACTGACCTGCAGAACTAACGTTTTTGGAGTGTCAGCCATGAGTTCAAAGTGAGAACAACCATTACAATCATGCTCAACTTTTAAATGTAGATACAGAGTAAACTATTGCTGGGGTTTTATCAAGAAATTCTGAAGTAGTAAGGGGCCAAGGCAATGGAGGACTTAGGCAGAAGAGTGATTTTATTCATGGACCATGCCTGAGCCCTGAGGAAGCATGGATACAAGCAGGATGGTAGGGTTAGAGATTAGAAGTGTTAGTGCGTAGAATTGTAGAAGTCAGAGTATTGGCAAGATTATCTATGTGGATATTGAAATTATCAAGAATTATAAGAATTAGGAAGACAGTAGTGTTTGAGAGAGAGTAACTGCTAAAATCTGCAAGGAACGAGGTCTACATTGAGGTCTGGGCATGATTGCATCAATGAGAGGTAGAGCGTGGTATAGTCTGAAGCAGGACCTTCAAAAGAGCTGCAGGGTTTAAAAGAGGGAGAAGAAACAACACTCTGTAAGTGGCCCATTGGCATAAGATGTGTGGGACAGGAAACAGCCACTGCTCCAAAGGGATGCTGGGGAAGGGACCCAGGGAAGAGGAGATTCAGGTAGAGCAAGAAAGTGAAGAGAACACTAGGGAAATGATTGAAATTCTAAGAGATTTTTCTGATGACAGACTCAAAAGTGTTTGGAAGTTTGAGAAGGAGTGTGAAATTGACTCAGATTAGGGGATGTATAAAGCCACATGGTATAAGGATCCAGGTGATGAGTGATAAGCTGAAAATTTTGGATTTTTTACACTCGTAAATCTGTCCCAAGGGTTTCTTAGAAAGCATATGGTCATGAGATGTTAGTATTCAGGTCTTGCCAGGAGGTAAAGAAACCTCAGTGGGTCTCTACATCAGTCACACCGACGGCTGTGTCCAAGCTGGTGGGGGTGGTCCTATGAGGTAGGCATTATTCCATTTCACAGGAGGAAAAATGAAGTTCAAAGAAGTTAGACGATTTGACAAAGAATACAGTGTGGCAGGGCCTGGACCAAAGCCCAGATTTGTTGAATCTCAAAGTCTGCATTCTGGAAGGTCTGTGGGCTACCTTCCCTGAAGTACAAGGCTCCATTTTCCCTTTGGGTTAATCTCTTTATCAGTTTTTGGGTGACTGGTTCTTCATTAGTCAATTGACAGAGTGACATTTTTGACATCACATTCATACAAGCAACACACGACAATTGCAAATTTCTTTCTACTATTCGCATTGATTATCATCACATCCTAATGACATTACCTACTATTCTACACAATTATTCAGGCTTTCAAGTCATTAAAATGTACTAAAATGCTTTACCTGGTTAAGCAATAAGTAGAGCACAGGTTTAATGCCCTTTTAATTTATTATATGGATTGTGGAAAAGAACACATGCTCCTAGTTAACTTTCAGGAAGGTTCGGAGGTAAACAAAATAGAACACAGTATTCTATATGCTGTATATACCAATAAAAATACCAGTTTAGTGGTATTTTATTGAACATTCCAAGTGCCTAGAACAGTGAATGAATTGGCATTTAGTTTGCTTCCATTTTATTGCTGTTACAAAAAATGTGATAAACCTTCCCGTTAATGTCTTTTTGAGCATTTGAATAAGAATTTCTGTAGGATGAAAAAGTGGAAGTAAAATTGCTGGGCCCCCAGACATGTAATTTTTATGCTTTTTTAGACACTACAGAATTATTTGCTAAAGAGTTTGTAGGGATTTACGCTCCTAACAATGATGTAGAATACTATTTGTTCTCATTCTCACCAGATTTAAAAATCTACCCACCTAGCAGACTGTTGTCTTAGTTTGTATTTCCCGGTTTATCAAGGCTGGATGTCTTTCTTATGCTCATTAGCTCTTCTATCGCCTGTTCACATCATTGTCAATTTTTCAATTTGTTGGATTTCTCTTTCTTTCACTTCCTTCTTTCCCACCTTCCTGCCTTTCTCTCTCTCTCTGTCTCTGTCTCTCTCTCTCTCTCTCTCACTTTCTCTTTCTTTTAAACTTTACCTTGAATGGATTCTTCATATGTCTTAGATCCGACTCTGTTGTCTGTTACACGCATTGCGAATATCTTCTCCAACTTAGGGTAGAAAAGAAGTGAAATTTTGAGTATTGATGTGCTCACATTTTTCAGTCTTCTAAGGTTTATGCCTTTTTGTATCTTAAGAAAATTTTTTCTTCTACTAGGTTATAAAAGATACTACCACTTTATGTTTCAAAGTTTTACGTTTTAAGCACATTGGAATTTATTTTGTGTACTGTGTATAGAAGAAACATAATTTTATTTTTTCCATAAAGATGACCAATTTTCTCATTATTACTATGGAATAGTCTATTTTATTTTCTAGTTGTAATGCCAACTCTGTCATAGATATCAAAGTCCAGTACGTCCATGAGGCTTTGTATAGGTGCTGTGTTCTGTTACATTAGTCTAGCTGTCTATCTTTATACCTTATTACACTGTTTTAATTACTTACTACTAATTATTACCAGAGCGTAGATTTCTGGTAGGGTGATCTTCCTTCTTAATTCTTCATCTTTTTTTTTTTTTTTTTGGCAATTCTTGGCCACTTACTCTATTTTAATTGTAATTTCAACTTATCAACTTCTTTGAAAAAAGTTCTGAAGGTTTTAGAAAATACAGTGGATTTATAGATTTATTTGGGGACAATTGATCTGTTTATAATGTTGACTTTTCCATTCCACACACATGATATACCTTTTCATTATTTAGGTTATCTTTTATCTCCTTTAGCAATAATTAATATTTTTCTTCATAAAGTTCTCGTATATGTTTTATTTATTTTTCTTGCTTTATTACACTGGCTAGGATAATTGATACAAGGTTAAATAGAAATAATGATACTAGGCATGTTTCCCTTTACCTTGATTTTGAAGGATATGTTCTTTACGTTTCATTGAAGGGCACTTCTGTTATAGGCTTTTGTTAGTTATCTTTCATCAGGTTTGGGAAGCTCCTTTCCACTTCTTGTGGGTATAAGCTTTTTTTTTTAATCACTAATGGTTGTTGAATTTTATATAATAATTCTTTCTGTGCTTAGTGAGACAATAAATTTACCTGTAATGAGTTAATGTAGTAAATTTCTTAATAGATTTCTTAATATTAAATCATTCTTTCAGTTCCAAGATTAGTCTTGTTTGGTCATAATCAATTAAAAAATATTACTGAAATAGTTAATTAGTACATTATTTAGGATTTTTGCTTCTGCAATTGAGAATAGCTTACAAATTTTCTTTCTTATTCTCTCCTAATCCTGTATATGTATCAAGTACGTATTAGCATTCACAAAATAAGTTGGAGAGCTTTTCCTCCTTTTCAAGTCCACAAAACAATTCATATAGAGAGAGGTTTTTTCCATGGAAGTTTGGTAAAATTTGTAAAATTGTATGAGCCCTTTGCTTCTATTTAGGATCAAGTTTTGATGACTAATCTGATTTCTTTAATGAGTATAGGTCTATTCAGTGTTTTAATTTCTTACTGAATAAATTTTGTCATTTATACTTTTTTTCCCACAAATTTATCCATATTGTACAAATTTTCAAATTACTAGCATGAAATTACTCCTAATTACCTCTTATATTATAATTTTTATTTTTATCTGTAGATGTGTCCTCCTTTCTCTTCCTAATATTGGTTCCTTTCCCTGACACTCTACCATCTCCTGCCATCCTCACCTTGGCAGCATTTGGCAGAGTTTGGCTATTTTGTCTTTCCAAATACCTGGCTTTTGATTTGGTTGGCTCTTTTTAATGATTTTTATCTTCTAATCTATTAATTTCTGCTTTTATCTTGCTCATTTCCTATCATATAAATTCTTTAGGTTTAGTTTGAAGTGAATATTCTTAGTTCTTGAATTTTTACTTTGCTCATTAATTTTCAATTTTCCTTCTTTTCTAATGTACATTTAAAGTTATACACTTATCCTTTAAATATCATCTTAGCTGTATCACACAAATTTTGACGTGGAGTGTTTTACTGTGTTTCAATTATTAATATCATTTCCAGGTTGATTTATGCTTTGACTCAGGAATTTTTGGGCACCTTCTTGTTATTATTGTTTAGTTTTACTATATTGTACTAAAAGAATTTTGTTCAAGGGCTGGCCTGATGGTCTGGTGGTTGGGTTCGTGTGCTTCACTTTGGCAGCTAGGGGTTCGTGGGTTCAGATCCGAGGCATGGAACTACACACCGCTCATTAAGCTGTGCTGTGGCAGCATCCCACATACAAAAAATAGTGGAAGATTGACACAGATGTTAACTCAGGGCCAATCTTCCTCACCAAAAAAAAAAAAGGAATTTTCTTCAAAGTTATATTTATTATTTGGTAGTTTTTGAGACCTCATTAGTGGCTTAGAAATATTTTTTAGGGAAATTTTCCATATGTGGGTTTATATACGTCTTTAGATAGAATACTTCTAGATAAATGTTTTTTTTCTTGTGTGATATTTGAATCATCTACATTTTTATTACCTTTTGGCTGTGATATTTTTAATTTCTGAGAGAGAAATGTTCAAATCTCCTAATATCATTATGTATATTTCTGTTTCTACTTGTAATTATGCTAATTCTTCACTTTATATAGTTCAAAGTTATAGTGTTAGGTGCATAAAGGCTCAGGATTTTCTCTCCCTGGTAATGTTCTCTTTTATCATAAAATGAAGACTCTTTTCATCTCTAATAATACTTTTACTTTAAATTATAATTTTCTAGTGTTAATATGGTTTCATCTTTTTAAAATCATTTTTCT
Organism: Equus quagga; assembly: GCF_021613505.1. Taxonomy (NCBI): domain Eukaryota; kingdom Metazoa; phylum Chordata; class Mammalia; order Perissodactyla; family Equidae; genus Equus; species Equus quagga. The sequence continues at coordinate 89,219,914 of NC_060269.1, forward strand.
CTGATAATTTTATTTCCATAACTTTATTTTCAAACTTTCAGTGTCAACATATTTCCTTTTATAAACAGCAAATACTTGGATTTCTTTTTAAAACCCAATGTCATTTATAAATAGCATATTACTGAATTTTAAAAATTCAGTATGAGTGTCTTTCTTTAGTTATTAAGTTTAATTTGTTTACATGCATTATGATTACTGATCTATTAGGCTTTATTGCTGTTATTTTATTTTGCGTTTTCTAGATATCATTCTTTTTAGTTACAATTTCCATATCCTATATTTGTGCTATTTTCATGGCTTTCTCTAAAATTTTAACATACATGTTTGCTCTAGCAAAGTCTAAAGCTAACTCTCTATACTCCTTTCAAACAATAGAAGACTCTTCTAGTACTTTAACTCAGGACACCCACTTCCATTTCCACGTTGTTGCTTTCTAGTGTTTTTCTCTTTCCTTGTATTAAACGCTCATCAATTTTGTCTTTATTTATTTTTAAAAACTCATTAGTTATTTTAAATATTTTTTATCATACTTAGCAATTTGTTTGTTTTCATTGCTTCATACAATCCAGTCTTTCTTCTTAGATTTAATTCCTTCTTGTTGAAGTATATCCTTTAGTAGTTCTTACAGAGAATGTCTATGTGGTCAATTCTTTCAGTGTGTGTCTAAAAATATCTTTCTTTTCCCCTCTCTCCTGATAGTTTAACACTTGGAAGATAATATTCCTTTATCCTTTGGCCTCTAATGTTTTTGATGATAAGTTTATTATTTTTATAAAGTAATCTGTCTTTTCTCTCTTATTGAGTTTATGGGGTTTTTTTCCTATCTGGTTAATGTTTTACAATTTCTCTGCTCTTTGGGCTTATTTTTATTTATTTTTCTCTGAACTCACTGTGCTCTACAATCTAGGAGTTCATGTCTTGCATCAATTCTTGAACATCTCAGCCATTACTTCTTTTTGAATGTGGAAAAACATGATAGGAGCCAAATTATGACTACAGAATGGAGTCTCTTTCCATTTAGCCTTCAAGAACACGAGTCACTCACATTTAACGGTATCCAGGCTAGAACAATTTGGAGGCAAGGGGCAAGAGAAAACACGGGCTTTTCAAGACTCAGCCATTGAACTAGTCACAATTCTAATTTCCAATGTTATGTTCTAGCAAATCAAGTTAAAGACTAGATAACACATAGCATCCAGCATTCCAGTTGAGGGGTGAGGAGGAAGGTTAAAGGGCATACAATATATTCACCGATTGATTCATTCATTCATTAAATTTGGTCAAACATTTTCTGAGTTTCAGGCAATGAGTTAGGCTTTTGAGATTTAGAGATGAATGATATTTATGTCCCAGTTTTGACTAGAGCCTGAGTCAACTGACCCAGTATTTATTGTTCAAAACAGACAAAGCCATTTTCAAACACATTTTTCACTCAACCATTCTTGGGCTTATTATGGTGCTGCTGAAAATTCTCTTTCAGTATATTTCTTTAATTCAAAATATTGGTTGCATCATACGTGTTTCTCCCTATGCTGTTTAGCAAAACCTGTAGTGTCAGAAGATTGTCTTTAAATGACCTGACTTACCCAAGTTAAGCTGTTTTATTTATGGAAGTAAAACTCCATGTGGGGTAGTGAAAATATCATCTTTGGAAGAATGCCTCTTCACACCTTCCCAAGGGTCAAGCACTTTAACGAGAGGCCCAATGACCGTGTGCAGTTTCTCTGGGGAGCAGTCTTGAAAATTTCCCAGTTAAAGGAAAGTCTGAAATTTTAGATGTTATCATTAATGACTGTGGAAACTAATGGGAGTTTTATTGTTTTAATTCTGTGTCCAGGGAATAAGTTGGATGGTCATAAAGAGAAAGTAGCAACAAATTTGAATTAAAAGCTGTGTGTTCTTTTGTAGAGTAATACAAAAATTTCAACTTTGAACATGTTTGTGAGGATGAGAGGGGAAGTGTTGGAGAAAGAACTTCTGAAAGCAAATGTGCATTAGTCCTGGGCATGCTCTGTTTTTTTAATCTAATAAAAATACGTGGTAAAAGACTCTGCCTTAGCAGAAAGTCAATATGAACACAAACTTCAAGTGAAGCCAAGAAAGTCAACATATCAGAGTTGGAATGTTTTTTTTAAATCTGTTCTTTTTGCTAATCATACATCAGTGAAAATGAATAAACTACTGCTATAAGCAGCAACATAGATAAATTTAACATAATGTTCAGTAAAATAAGCTAGACACACAAAGTACATACTATGTGAATCCATTTACATAAAGTTTAGAAACAGGTAAAACTAACCTATGTGCTACAGATCAGAATAGTGGCGAATTTTGGGCAGACAGGAGTGCTTAATAATTTGGAGGGGACCCAAAGAAGGTTTCTGGGATAGTAATAGTTCTGTTTCTTGATCTAGATGCTGGTTACACAAGGCTATTCACCCTGTAAAAATCTACTAAGCCTGCACACATGATTCGTTCAATTTTCTGCATTATGCTTTACTTCAATAAAAACTTTTGAAGTAATCTAGTAGAAAGAATGACAGAGAGAGAGAGAGAGAGAGAAGAAGATGAAGATGCAGACAAAGAGGAGAAGGAAGGAGAGAGAAGCAATGAAAAGAAAGGGAAAGGAGGTAAAGAGAAGGAAGAAAGAGAAAAGAAGAAAAGGGAAAGAAGGAGAGAAGGAAGGAAGAGAGGGAGGCAATTTCATAGCTTATAAGAGGATTATAGCCTTGGGTCAGTATGAATCATCTGTCTTCCAAAATATTAGATAATTAAGGATTTTCAATGACTGCAAAGCCTGTCCCTTGCTTAGAATACATAATGGTAGAATCTTAGAAATTTGGAACTTATGGGTGATCTAAATTATCCCCTTACCTCTAAAAGGCAGCCTGTGGCCATCTCATTATGAGAAAAGAAAACCTGATCCAATTACTAATGGGAAAGAAATAGAGACGTTTTGGGCAAGTGTCAAGGCCATAATTCTGTGGAGTAAATTTTCTGTGCACTGAATAACTCTTATGAGGCGATGGCATGTTTAGCATCAAGTCTCAGAAAAGATTTGTTTATTTAATGACTTTTTCTTTTTTCTAAAACTTTTAACTTTATGAAAGTCTTCAGAATGGCTTCATTTCTAGAAAATGTGCTGTGAATCTCCATCATTAACAGATGTTGAAGGGTGGGGCAGTGGGCAAGAGACAAAGAGCCATGAGCTTCAGCTCTAAAAGACCAGCTACCTCAGCAATAAAGACACATAAACCTTAGTTGCCCTTGGCCGTGGTTAGTGTAAGAGCAGCAGCCAGCAGTGCCCTAGCAACAGAAGGGTCTCATACTGCTTCTCCAAATACATGTCACCTCCCTGCGTCTCGTGGAAAGGCTTTGATGTCGATTTGCAGATGGAGAGCCTGGACTTTTCCTTTTCTTATGCAAACAGAGCCAGGCAGTTTGGGTTTTCTCCGCAAATACTGTCAGATGTTTTACATTCAACAACAAAAATTAAGTGAAGTTTTTCTTGTTCAGAATTCTGCTTCTGACCATAAATTAAAACACATATATACTCATGCAGGATTATTGTGAGAAAGAAAAAATCTACAGAGCCAGTATCTCTACAAAATATTCTTAATAAAACCAAACTCTGTGAAAGAATGTTTTCCCAAATCTGTCTTATTTTTTTAAAAAATCACATATTTATTGTATATATCCTAAATTCTGGCCCAATTTAAAAGGAGTCAAATTTTTAAAGTGCCTAATACTTAAAAACAAAATTCTTCCTAAATTGTTTCCGCCAAAATTGTGATAAAATTATTATGTGTTAAATAAATTACTCCTCAGATTCAAAATCTTTCAATGGTTGGACTTTGAATATAATAGGAAGTCCAGAACGCTTAGCTTTGAATTTGAGTATAATCCAAATATCAATGAGGGTCACTTTGTGCCTTAAGATCTTGATAAGATTGGCTCAAAACCCGATCTCCATCTTTGAGAAAATTTGCCACCCTCTTCACATTCAGGGTGTGAAGAAAGGAGAATGGGAGAGTGAAAAGGCTTCTGTTCTCATGATCCCTTCTGGCTTTGAGATTCTGCTTCTCTTGAACTAGTTTATGAATTTTCTTGCCATCCACATATGGTCTCTGTTCTACAGAGCATCACCTCAAACTTGGAACATAATACTTAACTATGGATAGATAAATAGTTAGAGATATACAGACGCAAATACTAATACATAAAATAAAAGAGTAGACATCCTGTCTCTAAAATATCTTTTGGCTGTCCTACCTCAAGCCAAGCTATCCTGAAAGGCATCCCCATCCTTGTTTCTTGCCTCTTGATTCCTCCTTCTTCCACTTCTTCTTTTGCCATGTCTTATCTCCTAACTGCCCAGAGAATTCCACATTCTGGTCACTCGATTCTAAAGAGAATTCCAGTTCTTTCCAGATCTTCCACCACCTTTCTATATCAGAAATGTGTCGAGGTACTCAGGTAAACAATAGGGCTCTCTGCTCCTGAGGAGCACAAAGTACTGGCAGTTACCTCTGGATTTTTCTCTAACCTGACCTGCTTCTAAGAAGGCAAGAGGGGTTTTAAGGAGTCATTGTGTCTCTTTCTGTTACATGCAGTTCTCCATAGTCTAGCCTTTTCGTCTAACTTGCCAATCTCCTCTCAGTGTGGTCGCCCTAAGCCTGAGGGGAGGGAAGCCATCTTACATCTTTATGTCCCTGGCTCCTAAATCAGTGGCCTGTTAAAAGTAGTTGCTAAATGTATTCCTCAATTGACTATGAGCTATCACAGGGTAGGGAACATGGCTGTGTTTGACTAGTAATTCGTTAGCATCTGGCTCAGGTCTTGGCATGTAGGGAATACTCAAGGGAAGTGTCTTAAATTTGACTTTGAATGGTGATTTGTTTATGATTATAGTATGTTAATTGTCACAGTTAGAGCAGTACAACTCATTGAAATGACCCAAGAGGAACAGCTCCAGGTAAGGAGGATACTCTCTGGCAGAACCCATTGGTGTTATCCAATGATCCAACCATGGCCCTTATTTCTAATTCCTAACAACACTCTTCAGTTTGACTTTTAGCACCTACTTTCTCAGCTCTAGTATTTAATTGTAGATTTCCTCACCTGGCCGTAGCTAACAATCGCACTGCTGTTCCTCAGATGTTGAACGAAGCTAGTCATCCCCTTGTATATAGCTGGTTGGTACCAATTCCTCAGGACTCTGGCTTCCAGCCCTGCTCATCCACAGTATCACATCAAGCTGGTGATGCTATTTTGCTGGAGCCTTTCTGCTTTGAGGTAATATAGTGAAGGACCTTACTCTACAGCTGGAAACACCTCCATTTGAACGGAATATACAGTATGGGTACATAACACATTCATTCCTTCCTGTTAAAATGTCCCTTGGAGATTTATGGCAATCTCTGGGAATTATAGGTTTTCCACATGCTGATCATCTCCTCTATGTAGGCTCTGGGGTCCCCATAGTCTACAAGATGAAGGTGGATTGACTTCATAATCACCCCCCAAATTGGAGAAAGATGATTGACCAGCTTCGCAGGTATATAACCAGAGTTCCTTACTCATTAAATGGAAGTTTTTTGTAAGGTTGTACAGTCCAAAAGATGTGGGCTTTTCTGGAAGGTGTCAAATGTTTCCTTTCAGTATAAAAGCATGATTTCCTTCTCCAGCACTTTAACTCCTGCTTCCTGGCCCAGAAACTGACCCTCTTTGATTCTGTCTAGTAGGAAAAGATTGACTACAGGAGCTAAGTAGGATGGCATCTTGCACATACTCACCCAGGGAGGGTCCAGAACCTCAAATAGGCACCGTTGGACATCAACCAAGATAACTCTTGGGCTGCAGGATCATCCCTTACCTAACAGTGAGCTGATACAGCTCTCTTGCACAGACCTTGTGAACCGATTGGCAGGAGGCCTAACTATTGTATCAGGCCAGGCAGTCATTTCACAGAAGCCAGACTAGGGAAGCAATGCAGAGAGACCCTGGTCATGATGACTTAGGAATCCACAGTCTTTTCAGCTCTATCTTTCCTGTGCAATTTTTTGAAGCTGATAGTTAAAATCAAGATGGGAGACCAGCTCCCTCTCCATAGGTTCCATGAACTCAGAACCTCAAAATATAAGAAGTAGGAAAAGGAGTCGCAGGAACAGGAGAAGAAGGAGAAAAGAAAAAGGAAGAGAAACAGTGGTATTTCTCGATCAGTTTCTGTAAGATGCTAGGTGTTTTTCCTCTATTATTGCTAATATTCACAACAACCTCGCAAGACACACATTATGATTCTATTTTTTAAATGAGTGATTTCAATGCAGAGAAAGGAAGTAAACTGCTCAAGTTCATATAGCTAGGAAGTAATAGAGATGGGATTCAAAGCCAGGTTGACTATAAAATCCACATCCTTTCCACCGCTCCATGATGTTCATAAAAGCAAAAAGGTGCAAGGATTGCCTCTTATTGAGCCTCTGTATACACAGACACCATTCAAAATGCATTATATTTATTTTCCCCATTCCTCACAACAATCCAGTTTGTTGTTATTATACCTATTTTACAGATGAGGATATTAAGGCTCAAAGCAACAAATTAACTTCTCCCAACTTACAGAATTAAGAAGAACTGCAATAGCTCTATTAACCAAACTCTGGTCCTCTGGGAATGCCGTCCCACTGCGGTAGAGAGATCATGGACTAAACTGAAACCGGCTGCAATTCCAAGGGATCCTTTACTTTCCAGAGATAGATGACACATTCCCTCATGTCGGCAGTCTTCACTTTGTCTGTCATTTCTGGAGGACTCTCTAAGATGCTCCAGCAATGAAGTGTCCTGCCAGTCCTTGACACACCATCTCCAATTTGATGGGCACATAAAATACCAATATGGGAAGCTGGACCAGAACCTATAACTTGTCAGTAGATCAACTATCCAGCCTTCTCTCCCACTATTGAATTCTGCTGAAGTTCAACCTCAGCGACAATCCAGAACAGGCAGTCTTGTAAAAATTGCCACTTTTCGACCTCAGTACCTTCCTCCACTCTCATCTACCACTTGCATGACTTTCATCAGTGACTGCTCAGCACAAGCTTCCTTAAAGTATGTTCTATAGTTGACCTACATCCAAGTCAATATGTGTGTTTGTTAAAAATCCAGGTTCTGAGGGGCTGGCCCCGTGGCCGAGTGGTTAAGTTTGCGCGCTCCGCTGCAGGCGGCCCAGTGTTTCGTTGGTTCAAATCCTGGGCGCGGACATGGCACTGCTCATCAGACCACGCTGAGGCAGCGTCCCACATGCCACAACTAGAAGAACCCACAACGAAGAATATACAACAATGTACCGGGGGGCTTTGGGGAGAAAAAGGAAATAATAAAATCTTTAAAAAAAAAAAAAAAATCCAGGTTCTGAGACCCCATCCCACATCTACTGAATCATTATCTCCATGAGTTGGGCTCAGAGGTATATGCTTTTAACAAGCCCCCAGTTTATTCTCATGTTTACTAAGTTTGATAAACACTGATTTAGCAGAACTTGATAAACCTTAGAATCTGCTGGCCATGATTAGTGGTACAAAAATCTACTACACAGCTTTGTAGACCAGGCTCTTCATATAGGACATCAGGTCTACCTCTCCTTGTCTGAGCTCTATTGCTAAATATAACCTACTAGAAGCACATACTGGGATCCTGACCAGCCACTGCCGTTATGAACTGTATAGTTCTCTCCGCACAGATGCTTCTGTGCACAAAGGACGTCCTGAACTCAACTCCATCCAATGCAGGGCTTGGCAAGAACCACGCATGCTTCTTATACTTGCATCCACTGGATTTGATGTGGGGCCTGAGTACACCATCTAGGCCTGATAATTCCAGTGTAGGTGCTAATGTCTGGTGGGCTGGAAGAATTGTGGCCTCAAATAGAAACCAGTCATACACTCACCCAACAACCTCAATTTGATGCCCACATTCCACTGTCACGTTCTTTAAAATCCCATATTTTGCTTAGACCAAAAAAGGTAGAAGAGCCTAATGATAAAACAATAGTCAAAGCTAGGTAGTGCGCTTAGATAATACGCTGTGAAATCCACCAGCTCAGAGCAAGAATTTTGATGGCAGTATCAATAAATCACCTTGTAAGCAAGCAAATACCCATTTTCCCTGTTCCTAAGTGTACCTTTAGTTGGTGATCTGGGGTCTATCTGGGTAATGACTGTTAGGATTCATTATTTATGGAGAAATACCCCCCTAAACTGCTTCTCAGCCCCATGATGGAACTTCCTTCCTGCTTGTGCATGCCCAGGTCTGACCCTTTACAATCCCTTCCTTCATCTAGATCTCCTGTCACACTAGACATGTCATTAGTGCTGATTATCTATATTATCCAGAATTTCCTTCTGAGTGGTAGAAAGCACTTTAAGTGGCTTCGTGTTTGAACAGCTGGATGAAATGGCACTATAGGGGTCTGAAAGAAATAATACATCTCCCCAAACTGCCTAGCACCCTCAGGGGACTAGCTTAATCACCTTGTAGAATGAACTTATTATGTAATCAATCCTTTCCAAAACCCTACATTAGGTTTAAAATTCAGTTAGATAGACAGAATAACTCAAATAATGAAAAGGTTAGAGATCTCACCTACATCAGTCCTTTCTCTAAAAGACAATCACTATCTTAGCATCAATGAAACACTTTAACACTTTACGTATTCCTTGATTCTTCCTTCCTTTTCAGATAAACTCGTATATTTTTCGTCTAACTCTTGAACAAACTCGCCCCATTCCTGTCTTATGCTTCCTTCACAGTCTGTGGGCAGCCTATGTCTACATATGTGCTTTGCATCCTATTGTTTTCTAGAAGCATATTATGTTAGAAATTGTTTAACATAACATGTAGTAGCATAAGGGTATTAAAACCATGGAAAAATGAAAAGTGCAATAAAATTAAATCAAGACTAAATAAGAAAGAGGATGTCAAATAAAAGTATGCGGCCTTAGCAGGAAAATGAAAGTACATTAATTTCTATATTACTGAAAGCAGCTAACTGGGGACTATAGTATTTCCCCCGTCCCTTTCAGTATGCCTATCATGCCAAGTGGATATATAAAATGCCTAATTTTCACAGTCATGTTATTTTTTATGAAAGGAAAGATTATCTTAAGGTAATCCAACAGCTTCTGTTCAAACTTCTGTCCTGTCATTAGGGGGACTTCACACGTCGCCTCCTGTGAAGGCCGTTACAAGACCCGTCTGGGTTCTTGCTTTCCTTTCCCTGTGTGCTGTTTCTATACATGTGGAAATGTAAGTACCCAGCACACACAGTTTATTCTTTTGGCCAGCCTCAATTTTTTTTTTAAATTTTTAGACTCATTTTGTACTCATATACCAAGACAGTTGTTTGATGAGTTCAAAGAAGAAAATGATTTTAACGAATCTATTGATGCCTAGATTGGAGAAAAAATAGAAGCCACATAGATGGTGTATGGCTTAAATACATTAATACGCAATAGAGTTCAAATGGCTGTTTAAAACAAGATGCTGTAAATCATGGAAACAAAGATATTTCACATGAGATATACTATCCATAATCCACGGGAAAAGAAATAAAAGCCATAGACAATTCAGGTTGACAAACCTTTCAGACAGCATCTATGCAGGTTTATCAGATGAACGACATTGACTGGATTAACTCAGTGTAAAACGTTATTGTTGAATTTTTCACCGAGATAAATAGATTGACACCTACATTGGCAATAAGAAAGATGAGGGGATAATCTTAACAAGGTATGTGCAAAATTCATATGAAGAAAAATTTTAAATGATGAAAGAAGACAAAATGGAAAGCTTCTTATGCTTTTTAAGGGTTAAATTAAATGTAATTTCAGTTAAAATGCCAATGGGATTTATTTGGAAAAGGATAAGTTGATGCTACATGTCATGGAAAAATAAAAAAACAAGGATATTCAGAAAACCTCTGAGAAATTATAGCAATGAAAGGAAACTAACTTTTATAGATATTAAAACATGCTCTGAAGATACAATAATTTAAAAGTGTGGTATTAGTGACACACGTATGTACAGGAATTTAGTGTATTTTGAGATGTCATTTTAAACTAGTAGGTGAAATAAATTACAAAGAGATTTTTACCAGGAAAAAAAAAATTGAATTCCTACTTAACACTTGGCATCCAAATAAAATCAGAGAGATAAAATACTTAAATACTATAAAGGAAACAATTAAAAGTACTAGAAGAAAGCATAGAGGGTTTTTTTGTTATTGTTATTTTGTTATTTTGTTATTGTTTTTTGTTATTGTTATTGTTATTTTGTTATTCCTACAGAATGAGGAAGACCTGTCCAAGAATGACACAAATGCCCAAAGTCACACACACACACACGAGGCAAGGAATTCACCTGCATAAAACTCAGAATCTTTTGTTTGATGAACACTACCAAAAACAGAGTCAAAAGACAAAAGGGACCCTGAGAAAAAATCCTTGCTTAAAATTACAGACAAAGGTCTAATTCTTTCCAAAAAACCCTCAAAACAGTACAAGTCAAAAAAACAAAAAAGACTAAGAACTCGGTAGAAAAGAGGGAAAAGATTATCTAGACAGGATTTTTCCTATTAAAGAATAGAAAATTCATTTTATAACTATCTTCACTTATAATAAGAGAAATGCTCATTTTGTAATTCCTATTGGAGGGCACCCACCTCTGTACCATCTATCCCATTTCCTTCTTCTCTACCCACCTCCCTAGAAGTATCTGCATTTGTGTTGTTGTTTATGTACTTTATGGTGTTTCTTCATCCAGATATAAACAAATACAAATATATAATCTTTTTATGTGTGTGAGGAAGATTGGCCCTGAGCTAACATCTGTTGCCAATCTTCTTCTTTTTGCTTAAGGAAGATTGTCCCAGAGCTAATACCTGTGCCAACTTCCCCCATTTTATCTGTGGGATGCCACCACAGCATGGCTTGATGAGCAGTGTGTAGGTCCACGCCCAGGATCTGAAGCTGTGAACCCTGGGCCCCTGAAGCAGAGTGCACGAACTTAACCACTAAGCCACTGGGCTGGCCCCCAAATATATGTTCTTATTATATCTCTTTTCTTTCACAAATGGTAGAATTCTTAATACATTGTTCTATTTCTTGTTATTTTCACTTAATGTATCTTGGTGATCCTTTCTTCCATTTAGAGAGAGCTTCTTTAGAGTTTCATAGTGTTAATTGCGTGGTTGTACCATAGTTTATGAACCAGTTCCTTATAAATGGATTGTTCAGTTGTTTCCAACCTTTTGATGTTATAAACAATGCCACAACAAATAATCTTGTACACACGTCATTTAGCATATGTATATTTGTAGGATAGGTTCACAAAAGTGGGATTGGTGGAGTAAATACAACTGTATGCATTTACTGCCATTATCTGCATTTACAGCATTAAATGCTTGAGTAAATGCAGTGGGGAAAGGCAACTATAATTTTGATTGATATTGCCAGATTCCTTTTATCAAATTTTTACAAAATATTAATGCCCTTAATGTATGAGGTGCCATTTCCCTTATAACTTCACCAACAGAGTCTGGGGTCAAACTTTTATATTTTTTCCAGTCTGATAGGGGATAGATTTTATTTCATTGCCTTCCTCTTTTTATGAGGAGGCTGAACATGTAAACATACATAATAGAAATCAATTTTGCTTCCTTTAGCCAATGGCCATGCTGCGTATTTGCATTATGAAACAGCGCAGGTGAGCAGTTTTCACACTTCCATTGAAGTACTTGTCTCAGCAGAAATTTTACCTAGTAAAAGATACACTATTCTCTGTAAGCATCTAGAGAAAAACAAAACAAAACAAAATACAAACCAAAAAAACAACTGAAGAAGCTTGATGACTAATTTGTATGTTAAAAATAATTTTTATCCTTGAAAATTGTGGAGGTGAATTTAGTTTGGACAGAAATATAACTTGCCATAGTCTTTCTTAAGAGCTATTGTGGAGGATTATGCAGTAGACTTTGAAGCTATTCTGTACAAGGTAATAAAAAGGGTCAGAAAACAATAGGAAAAAATCTAGGCATGGAGGCATCAATAGCTACATAAGTATTCGTTTTTTTCTTTTTACTATTTTGTTTAATCCAGATATAATTGACATATAATATTGTATAAGTTTAAGGTGTACAATGTGTTGATTTAATACATTTATATCTTGCAGTATGTTTATCACCATAGCTTTGGCTAATATCTCTATCACATCCCATAATTATTCTATTTCTTTTTTGTGGTGAGAAGATTAAGATCCAGTCTTTTACCAACTTTGAAGTATTGTTCACTATAATCACTATGCTGTGCATTAGATCTTCAGAACTTGTTTATCCACTGGTTGCAAGTTTGTACCCTTAAACATCTCCACAGTTCCCCCATCCCCAGCCTTGGTAAGCACCATTCTACTCTCTGTTTCTATGAGTTTAGCTGTTGTAGATCCACATATAAAAGATACCGTACAGTATTTATCTTTCTCTATTTGACTTATCTCACTTGGCATAATGCCCTCACGGTCCATCCATGTTGTTGCAAATGGCAAGATTTCCTTTTTCCTCATGGCTGAGTAGCATTCTTAACCAGATAGCAGCTTCTATGTGGCAGCTTCTCATGAACCAGGAATTTGTGAAACCCATTTTTTCTTTTTGGAAGATTGGCACTTGAGCTAACAACTGTTGCCAATCTTTATTTTCTTCTTCTTCTTCTTCTTCTTTTCTTCTTCTTCTTCCTCTTCTTCTTCCTCTTCTTCCTCCTCCTCCTTCTTCTTCTTCTTCTTCTTCTTCTTTCTTCTTCTCCCCAAAGGCCCCCAGTACATAGCTGTATATTTTAGTTGTGGGTCCTTCTAGTTGTGGCATGTGGGACGCTGCCTCAGCATGGCCTGATGAGTGGGCCATGTCCACGCCCAGGATCGAAACCAGCAAAACCCTGGGCCGCCAAATGGAGCATGTGAGCTTAACCACTTGGCCACTGGGCCTGTTCCTGTTGTCCACACTGTTTGTCTTGAGCAAAAGGGGGTCATAATGATTCGGCTGTCAACATTCTTCAGTGCTACAGCAACTAAAGGTTTTCACATCAATTGGGAAAATTCTAAATACTGAGATAAAGCTTCTAGACAATCTGAATCGGAGACAGAATTACAAAACGTTCTTGCTCTCAGTTCGTGTTCACCTCACACGTCACAATACTTCCAAGCATCGTTCGAAATGAAAATCTCTGCCCTCCCCATCCATGTCTTTTATCTGCATGTTAAGTATGACAGTAATAATTTCAAAAATTCCATATTTTCTTATTTTATGTTAACCATGCATCCTCAAACACCTTTAGTGTCATGTAAACAGAGAGAGTTTGGATCCTATAGAGTATCTGTACCTGGACAATTTCAAATAGCCTTTGTAATTACGAACACTTTATATTCACACAGTATTATTCTCAAGTAAATATTCCACTCGAGCAATGCTGCAGTCTTCAAAAGAGAATAAATTTTTGCCATAATGACTAAAATCAGGAGAGGAATTAATCTTTTGCACTATTCAGATAGACTCGTGTAAATGAAAAAATTAAGATTGGCAGTGATAAGAAGTCAGGAGTTTTAAAGTTGTTTTTCTAAATTGTTAAATTTTCCTATTCGAGTTCTATCCATCTTTGTAAGTGTGATTGTATACATGCAAGCTTTGTAATCTGCCTCTTTAGAAAAAGGACTTTGAGGGACAATAGAATATGACAAATGTAAAATAAGGCTGTGAAATTAGAAGTAATGAACATAAAATCAGAAGTGGAGAGTATGCTAACATCATGGCTCTCTTAGTCATCTGTGATTGACTATTAAACATTAGCCTTTGACCTTGCTGGAAGCAAAGGCAAAAAGAAAAATAAAATAACACCACAGTTTCTCTTTTAATATCTTTTATATTAAGGCATAATTTATCTACAATGAGCTGCACAGATCTTAAGCGTTACAATTGCAGGAGATTTGACAAATGCACACATCCGTGTAACCCAACATTCCTAGCAAGATGAAGAATATAACCAACCCTTGGAAAAAAGTGCCTCTGCCCCTTTCCAGTCAATTCCTCGCTGCTCTGATTTCTTTCAATATGGATTTGCTTGTTCTAGAACCTCATATAAATGGGATCATGTAATATGTACTCTTTTGTATAGAATTCTTTTGGCTTCTTTCTCTCAGTGTAATGTTTTAGAGATTAACCTACAGTGCTGCGTTTATCAGTAGTTTGTTTATGTTGCTGAAGAGTTTTCCACTGTATGAATATACTATATTTTTAAGATCATTAGTCTTTTGATTTCTGGTTGGAAACTCTACGAGTCCTTAAAGAGAATTGTATAGTGGTCCTTATACTAAGAGATATCTGGTACACGGGTCATCAAGTCATGTTATAAGCAATATCTTTAGCAATACAAATACAGAAACAATCTTCAATCGGCTTTTTCTGATATCAACCCTTAATAATTATCTACTCTGAAACTCTGCATTGATCAACACACACCCAGTTGTCTGACCTTTCAGTCAGGCTTTAGAAAAATATAGGAGCATTTGGATCAACATAAATCCAAAGGATCTGCTAATGACTGCATGTCATCCTTCAGGGTGTATGTGGACCCAGCAGGCAGAGCTGGGGGTGCAATCTTAGATTACATGTAGAGATGCAATGGATTTGACTAAATTCAATGTAATAGTCTAGTTACATTTGACTGATTAGTCTTATTGATCTGCACAGCACTAGCTTGGCTTCATTTATCATACAGCCTCAATTGTGCTTTATTTTTAGAGGTTACTACAAGAAATCTTGCAGATCTTTTGTTATGGACCTAACTCCAGACACTTAATTGCAATTAAGTTCCAGCTGCTTCCAACCACTAATGGTGGGCTACAGTGCTCTTCAAATAAGAGTTGTCTGCCGTCTAAGCTTCTTCTATGAGTATAACATTATATATATCCTTCTATTTAGTATATTATATACACTAAATAATAGACATTATTTAGCCCTTAATATGAAATGTCTGATACACCCTTCAGTGAGACTGAAACACTATAAATCATGAGACTTCTTTATCTTCTGCTAATAGTCAGATAGAATATTAGAAAACAGGGTAGAGACGCTGAAAGGATTATAGACAGCAAAGACGTGCCACTCACTGTGTTTTAGGAAATTACATTTGAAGTTAATGTTGAAGCGTGTTTCCATTGTGGTTTTTGGTGTATAGTTTTTCGGTTTTTTTTGTTTAAAGATTGGCCCTGAGCTGATATCTATTGCCAATCTTTGTTTACTTCTCCTCCCCAAAGCCCCCCAGTGCATAGTTGTAGGTCCTCCTTGTTGTGCTGTGCGGGACACCACCTCAGCATGGCTTGATGAGTGGTGCCATGCCTGTGCCCAGGATCCAAACTGGCAAAATTCTGGGCTGCTGAAGCAGAGCACGTGAACTTAACCACTTGGCCATGAGGCTGGCCCCTGGTGTATAGTTTTTACATGAAGATGAATTCTTTTTACTTAACATTTATATAATCACTTTTTTAATGATAGTAGTTGACCTTAATTTATGGTGTGAATTTAATTATAGATAATGTGCCCTCTCTGATTTTAATAATATTTACATCTATTTTCTTTTAACAAATTTTAATATTAGTACTTTAATGTTATTGTTTCAGCAACATGTGCACACAAATATATGTTTTTCTTTCCTATCTAAAGCTGCAAGCACAGTTTCATATGCATAATTACAATTTCTTTTCATAGGACACCATTCTTACAGAGAATGATTAAAGAGATATAAAGAATTTCTCTCTGACTATCTTCAGCCACCTCTAGTTTCCAATCCTTAAGTTGTGGAAAGTCCTATCTTGGTTTCCTTATAATTACCTTCCTGCTTCTCTTTCTGTCATTCACCCAATTTTTCTAACTAAACAGTTGAATCAAGACTTTTGAAAATTAATATAATACTCTTTACCTTTAATAGAATTAAAGACTTAGATAAAGTCTTGTAGCACTCTTTAGAATCTAATATGACGATGATTGGTTAACTCTTAAGTGAATTATACTGAAGGGGTGCATTTTGATACCAAGGACTAATGCAAAAGAGAAAGAACATAGTGGGTAATAATCAAACTGTTATCGAACCAAAGTGGGTCCACTTCTTGGTGAGTTGAAATCAAAGCCTTCACCAGAAGTAGTTGTCACACAAAGTAGGGTTTATTTGCAGCAAGTAGGAGACGACGTGGAATCATTTCCTAAGTTGTAGTTCTCCCCGAGCATGGGACAGCAGGGACCTTATATTTTGGATGGGGAATGGATATTCAAAAGGGGAGGTGGATAGTCACTCGCGCAGGCTCAGTTGGAAAACATGCTTCCACATACATCGCATATTATGGTAATAAGGTCTAAGCTCTGCCTCGGGCAGCGATTTTAACATTAAAATGAAACAAAGGTAACTTTGGACACTTCTCAGCCCATCTGCACAGGTATCCCTCTTGCAGTGGGGCTTGGACTGGTTCAGGGTGGATGGTGATTGCATGTCTTAACATAACTAAAAGAGAAACAGTTAAGTGCTTCTGAAACCTCCCTTGAGTTCCGTGGGGCTATTATTTGGTGACAAAATCATTATCTGGAATGTTTAAATCAAATTGTCACCATTTTCCTATGACTTTTAAGCTTACAGAAAAAGAGTCATCTATGAACATACACTTGACACACCATTCAACATTCATTACTTCAAAAATATTTCTGGTTGCCTGCTATTTATTAGGCATATCATGGTGTGATAGTAAGAGCTCATGCTTTGGAACCAAACACAATTGGATGCAAATTCTTCTTCTGTGTCTTACTAGCTGTACAGCCACTAGCAACTTTTCAGTCTTTACAAGCCTCAGTGTCCTTTTCTGTAAAACGGCAATATTTTATTTGTTTGTTTGTCTGCTGGTTTAGATAACACATGCCAGTACTTGACAAGATTTAGGTGTCAACAACATTGTACTGGCTCTACCAGTATGTAATTATATAACCTTGAACAAATGATATCACCTCTTTAGGATTTGGTTTCCTCTTTTGCAAAATGGAGGAACAGGGATAGAATTAAATGATTTCTAGATGGTTCTCAAAGTGTATATCTGCATCACCTGGAAGCTTTGTAAAAATGACAATAAATTACTAAATATACAAAAATTAGTGAATTAGGACCTCTGAAGGTAAGGCCTGAGAATCTGTTTATATAATATTACCGCTTATATTACATATATTATACTATATATAGGTATATATAATGTATGTATGTACGTGTGTATAAAAATACGTTTTCTATTTTTCCCCAGGGGTGTGACTTTAAGTTCTTTAAAAAAGTTGAAACCATCTCAAACTTACAGAAAAGTTGCAAGTACAGTGTAAAGAGCTTTTTTTTATCTGAACGATTTGAGAGTAAGTCCCTGACATGATTCTGCATCACCGCCTGTAAATATTTGGTGTGTATTTCCTAGAAATGAAGACATTCTCCTACATAACCACAAAGCAAGCATAAAAGTCGAGAAATTATCATTGATGTATTAGTACTGTCGAATACTCAGACCCCATTCAAGTTTCATCGATTGTCTCAATAATGCCCTTTACAGTGTATCATTTAGTTGTCGTGTCTCTTTAATGTCCTTCAATCTGGAAGAGTTCCTTGCTTGCTTCGACTTTCATGACTTTGACACTTGCTGATTATTTTGTTATTTTCTAAAATGCCCCTCCATTTGGGTTTTTCTCATGTTTCCTCATGATTAGATTCAGATCATGAAACTTTTGCAGGAATAGCACAGAACTGATGCTGGGTATTTTTTCTTGCATTCTAACAAGGGCACATGGTCCTGAGTTGTTCTTTACAGACATTCTGGAATTACTGAAGCTCCTCTTCTCAACCCCTGGAATGAATACTTACCTTGTTTGGCCCAACCTAATACCTTTTAGATTAAATTATGCAGGGAGGAAAAAGAAGGGGAAGGGGCAAGACTCTATATTTTTGTTAATTCTTACTGGTGACTTTACTGTGGCCAAGGGGCTCAGGCTGGTAATCAGGAACCATTGCTTTAGGACAACCTCTAGCCACAAATATTCCCGTTGAAAACTAGAACTGAGTATATGATGCTCCCATGGAATCTAGCAAATTCTTGTACGGACATCTAGATTTACATATTTCTAAAATAAAAAACTTGAATGTAAAAATTGATCTTGAAACTTTTTAGTTTAGTTTTTAAATTTTATTTATTTATTTTTGGTGAAGAAGATTAGCCTTGAGCTAACATCTGAGCCAATCTTCCTCTATTTTGTATGTGGGATACCTCCACAGCATGGCTGATGTATGGAGAAGGTCTGCTCCCAGATCCAAACCCACGAACCCAGGCTGCCAAAGTGAAATGGGCAAAACTTTAACCACTCAGCCACAGGGCCGGCTCCTGAAATTTTCTAGTTTTTAAATGAGGAAAGTAGAAACCAAAGAGGCAACCTGATGAATTGCAGAATAGGGATGAGAATGAATCTCTCCAGCCATCTTTCCTCTCAGAGATGTAGCCAGAGTGGTACTTTCCAAAGTGGGTTCCATGGAACACTAGTCCCCCAAGATTTATTTTGGGTGATGTTGTATACTAGTATTGCATCTAGATTTACACGTCATATCAGCATATTAGTGATTCTGAGAATCCTGATACGCAAGTAAATTTTAACTAAGGGTTTGCCAAGCCAGTGATCACAGATAGCATTAGTGTGCAACATCCTGTTCAGAGTATACTGCTTGAGAAATAACATTCCAAGAAATAAAGTAAATAAATGAAAAGAAATTTTCACCATTAGTTCTAAAAGCTTGTGATAATGGTGATTAATGAATGTAAGAGGATTTTTTTAATATTATACTTATATTGTTTAGCTTTATTGAAGCATAAGTGACATACAATAAACTGTACATATTCAAATGGTACAGTTTAATGAGTTTTGACATAAGGATACGCCTGTGAGACCATCACTACAGTCAAGATAATGAACATAACCATGACCCCAAAGGTTTCTTTGTGACCCTTTGTAATCCCTCCCATATGCCCCTCCCCAATCCTTGTCGCAGGCAACTACTGACCTACTTTTGTCACTATAGATTGATTTTTCACTTCCCAGAATTTTCTATAAATGAAGTCATATAGTATGTACTTAAAAATAAATCCAGCTTCTTTCATTTTACATAATTATTTTAAGATCATCCATGTTTTGGAGTATATCAATAGCTCATTCCTTTTTATTGCTGAGTTGTATTCCATCATGCTGTTGAAGGACATTGGAATTGTTTCCAGCTTTTGGCTATTACAAATAAAGCTGCTATAAACATTTGTGTATAATCTTTGCATGGACAATGCTTTTATTTCTCTTGGGTAAATACCTAGCAGTGGAGTGGCTCAGTACTGTGAATGTAAGTTCAATTTTCTAAGAAATTGCCAAACTATTTTCCAAGGTGGTTATATCTTTTACATTCTTACCAGCAGTGTATTCAAGTTCTGACACTTGATAGGGCGGTCTTTTTAATTCTATCCATTTTAGTGGTAGTATAGAGACATTTCATTGTGGTTTTAATGTGCATTTCTCTAATTATTAATGTTGTTGAGTATCCTTTTATATGCTTACTTGCCATCCATATTTTTTTTGGTGAAGTGTCACTTCAAATGTTTTGTTTATTTTCTTAAATGGGTGGCCTTTTTTTCTCATTATTAGAGTTGTAAGTATTCTTTATATATTTTAAATACAAGTGCTTTGTTGGATATATGATTTGCAAAAAAATATTTTCTCCCAAGCTGCGGCTTGCCCTTTATTTTCCTAACGTTTTTGTAAGAGCAAAAGTTTTTCATTTTGATGAAGCTCAGTTTATTATTTTCTTTCACGCTTCTTGTGTTGTATTTAAGAAATCTTTGCCGAATACAAGGTCACTAAGATTTCCTCTTATGTTTTCTTTTAAAATTTTTAGAGCTAGGTCTGTGTTCCATTTTGAGCTCATTTTTTTATGTGGCGTGAGGTAAAGGTTGAGATTCTTTTTTTTTTCCATATAGATACTCGCATGCCTTTGACTCAACATAAAACAACAGCTTAAAAGTGTATGGGGCAGTTAAGGGATAGATAATGACATCTGGAGTTTCTGGCTCATGTTTTTGGACAGTATGGAGAAGTTGAATACCCAGAACCAGCCATCACTATATTACGACTGATTCGTGCTCATGGCCGCTGTCCAATTTCTATAAAACAGGCCTCCAGATCATGAATCCAAGGAAATTCCAGCACCCACATAGACAATTTCAGCCACAAGGTCAAGGCTTACTTCTGTCTTTCCTCTTGCCTATATTGGATTGCTCAGCTCTCCCAGGAGGCCACTTGCCCCAGTAGAGATTCACTAATACCAAAGCCTACATTCTTCTTTGCCAAAATGGTACAAACACAGAAGCCATGAGATGGAAAAGGAGAAGGAAAGGGAGAGGTGAGCACATTATTACTTCCTCACAGGTGCTTGGGCCTCGTCCTCATTCGTCCTCCTCTGTAACGCCTGCCTCAGAAAGCTGCTGATGTATTGATGCTAATTCTAGAAGGTTATGTCAAATGTCAATATCTCTTTTCAGTTTTCTAGATTCAAAGTTTATCGGTATTTCTACATGGCTATCACTAATTACAGAAAATACAGTGTTAAAAAATCTCTATAAATCCAGTATGTCTGTGGGAGTAACTACATTGTTAAAGTAGATATCACTTAAAAGTAATTCCCAGAGGAGTTACATTATATTGAATTCCATGGGTCATTTAAAATATGATTTCATTTCTACTTATTCACATATGCATAATTTTTCAAGAATGTAGATGGCACACACAAACTATATGGGTTCATACATGCACGTATACACCATACTCATACGCACATCTCAGTTTTGAAATTTCTAAGAAGGGAAAAAATGTATGCCAGGGAAGTAGATTTATTTCATTTAACTATTGGTGTTGCTTCCACAGGAAATAGCAGAATATTAATCTTTTGAAGGCCCCTTAAAACAAACCAAAGCCTGAAGCAGTTGAAGTAGATACAAAGTTACACATTTTGTAGTCCACTCACTCACTTCCCTACCAGGATAATTTGGTATTTGCTCTGGGAGCAAGCTTTTGACTGTGGACCCCAGAGATAAACTTACTTACGTATTCTAAAATCTACTATTACAAAACATACAAATATTCTAAAGAAATATTCATTCCACATGATACGAAATATTTTCCATTTTTATTGAGCTTTTCACATTTTTGCTTCATCGTCAGTTTTTGTGGCAGAAGTTTGTGCATGCACCAAGTTCTGTGTAATGGATCACTCTACTAGGGTGTTCCTAAGTGGGTGAATAAGATGGGATGGTGAGTGGAAAATTCCCCATTTGAATTACATTATCATTATAGAGAATAGTAAGATTTCAGAAGGGTGCTTTGAGTCAACAGGGAGACTTTTAAGGCAAACCTAAAATGCTGCGTGCACATGACTAATAGAAATTTTCAGTTTTCTCAAAGCGTGATAATGGGTGACATAACCTTTCCTACTGTTCAAATAAATTTGGAAGTTGTTCTCTCTGCTATTCACAGCAACCATGGTCACTCAAAAGGAAGATGACAAAGAGCAAATGAAGAAAAACAAAAACTGATGTGGAAAGAGACAGAGCATGATCAAACAGGGAATAGTATTTGTTTTATTTCCAGTCACTTGGGATGATCTAACATTTCTTACTTCTGGCTCTACCACTCGGGAGATCATCCAGAACTCTTGGAAATGAAATCCACTGTCATCCTTTCCACTATGGCAGAGTCTCCGTACAAGAACATTATTTTGCATTTAAATATATATTGCTTTTAAATTTTAAATGGTGATATGAGTGAGAACTCTTGGCAGCAAAGAAATTAGATTGGGAAGTCAAGTGAGAAAACAAGAGCAGGCAAATATATTAAAATTGGGCTTTTCATTTGTTGTGTCTCAAATACCCACCTGGAATCCAGAATGAATCCACAGATGCCTGTTGCTAAGTGTGATGTTTTCTTGAATGTTAACATCTTTCAAGATGGTAAGTTAGCAATGCTTTCAAAACATGCTACTTGGGAACAAAGGGAAATCAAATATGAATTCATCAAAAGAAAAACAGAATCTCTCCATCTAGGTAATATCCCAGAATTAGACCCAGAGAAGGAAAGTGAAAAAAACTCAGATCATTAATTCTCTATTATACCGAGCTTTTTCTCATAAAAGCAAAACAGAGAGACCTCATGGTCTCTATTCATAAAAACAAAAGATCAATTCATTTTGGCATCATAGAAATACATATAAAGATAAAATCTGTATATGAATGCATATCTTATATGTAAAACTAAATGCTATACTAAATAACGTTCATAGTTGTATAGTGGAAAACAAATGCTGTGTATTCTTTTGGTTTACCTGTGTGTATGTGTGTATATGTGTGTGTGTGTCCATGCATTGTCCATGGAAAATGATATCCAGACTGAAAAAGATCAAAGAAAAGTAAGCAAAGTAATAGACAGACTTAAAAATATAACAGATGGGGAAAATGTGAGGGAAGTGAATATATTTTGCCAAAGAAATGATACTGAGTGGGTCAGGAAATGAAAACATTACATAAATACTTATATACTGAGCACAAACACAGGGTCAAATCAGGCCCTCACAGACTCATAGCTCGCACTGAAGTCGTCTGCCCTGAGAGTCTTGTACATGCCTTTATAGACACATCTCAGCCTCAAACAGCTAATAGGTGAGGGAGAAGTATTTATTTTGGATAGAAATGGCCAAATAACTGAGCTTAAGAGGAGGAAAACTCACTTTTGAAGTAAAAGAGAACCTTTCTCACCATGAGGAAAAACAGACTCTGAAACAGTTTGTCTAATGAGGTAATCACAGTAAACAGTAGGCATGCTTAATTTAAGATTAATTAGGTCAGTAGAAATTCTATGTTGACTTAGTCAGGGACTAAATACAAACACCCAAGGATCCTTTTCCATCAAACTACCTCCAGTGTGATAATATTACTCATTATTCTATTGTAACAATCTTGAA
This sequence comes from Equus quagga, assembly GCF_021613505.1. NCBI lineage: Eukaryota > Metazoa > Chordata > Mammalia > Perissodactyla > Equidae > Equus > Equus quagga. The sequence continues at coordinate 89,243,061 of NC_060269.1, forward strand.
ACATCTCTCACTCTGCTCACTCTGAGTATAGGCTTTTTTTTTGGCACTTAGGGTATATTTATATGATCATAGACTTAAAAAAGCACAGAGATAAAATAAGTTTAAAATGCATTTCTTTGTTGAATGGATCTCAGGATGCTAATGGATAAATTGGTCCCTTCAACACAAGAATTCAGTCCAATGTGAGAACATCTTTTGACTTGAAAAAAAAAACTTCCCTTCTGAAAACCACAAGTGCGCTCAGCGGATTGACAGTCTCTCTGTTATTGTTATTGGCTCCAGACTCTTGGAAGGGGAACGAATTCCAGATCAACCTTAGCTCTAAAAGCTAGTTTCCATTTGCGTACCTGGAATGTAGTCAACAATTATCTCCATTTTACATTTCCTGTAGTTTATGAGATAAGAAAATCCTCTGAAGGTCTTAGCAGACCCGCTGACTAAAGATCCAAACAAGGTTTGCCCCCACTGATCAGAGGCGAAACATATTGTAGAATTCATTGACATTTTCATTTTGTGCGTTTAGCATGCAATATCCTCTCCAAATAGATATAATCTATCGCTTTTACAATGTGTAATGGTAGGCAGCATAATTTTTTTTCCTAATGCAAGGGAACGTAAAAAATAACTGTGCCAAGAATGAATTATTTGAATTTAACACACAAGCTGCAGCTGGTCACTAAAACCCATTTGTGACTTGTCAAAGGAATGTGTGGAATCACAGAATCATTTTCCCAGTTGTAGCTGCCTGTTCGTGTGTGCAGAAATTGAACGTTTCTGATTGAATTTATGAAAGAGAAAGACCCCTCCAAGAAATTCCTTTTAGCACTCAAAATAACAAATTTGAAACCCATAATACTTGCATTTGTGCACCACTTCTCCTTCACTGTTCAAACTGCTCCGCAAGTTTCAAACTGCTTTTGCAACAATATTAGCCTTATTTAAAAAATGAGGAAATTGGGGTGTAGCAAACCATTTCCTCAAGATTGTTTAGCCAGTCTGATATGGACCGAGGAAAATTAAGACACCAGCCCCCTCTGTTTCTCCTGAAACATGATGAACACAATGGTTACAGACTCAGAATTTCTATTTCAAGACCCGTATATGGCTTACCCACCACCACCAGCCTGGACTTAATGGTCATTCATTTCAGCTACGACGACCTTGGCAGTCTCCTAGCTTAGCTAAATGAGATCCCTTCTCTACTTTCCTCCAATGCCACAATTACTTCCACTCTTTTATCCTGGGGTTGCAAGAAGTCATTATATCATACATATTGGCTTCACCAGGAATTCATGTGGTCTGACATTGGCTGCTACTCAACAATATTTTTCTTACCTCTTATTAACTGCTGATGGTACTTCAAAACAGCTGAGTCAGAATCTTCACGGGTTAGACCCAGGTGATTCTGATATATAGCCAGGCTGAGAACAAATGTCTTACTCAATTCCCCTTGCTAGCCATTCCAAATCTGTTCTACTCTCCTCACAACCCCAGTCCCACTCAGTGCCTCCCACAACATCCAGTATTGTGTTTTACCGATAGTAGGAACTCAAGTATGTATCACATGGCTAAATGGAAGGATGGATGGATGGATGAATTAACATTAGGAATTTAGTAAATTTTATCAGTAAACACATGTTCAATTATTGATTACTTTTATGAGCAGCCACAAATTAGAAGATCACAGGTATATTTTGTCTGGCTCTTGAAATGTTGGCCCGAATAGTATTTTTAAAAAAATATTTGAATTAATTGGCAATACTTGAACACTGGGAGATTTCACATAAGAATGTGCATTTCCTACTTCTCTTGGGGAAAAAGCACGAAGATTTGGCAATGCTGAATTCTCATACTGGCATGACTCCCATTAGCTGCAGCAGGAAATGTTGCTCTGTTGAGCCAGGGCGTTCCCTTTCATTTTCCGTTGTCCTCTCTGTATCGAGGCTGAGTGCCGTTTGCCATTTATCACCAAGCCTACGGTTCTGTTTTTCTTTTAACTAGTGACTTCCCTTTTTAAAGACCTGCATGGCTCATAATAGGATTTGATTTTGATCTGCTTTATCTGTTTTTGGAATAAAATGCTCAGACAGAAGACTTGTATTCTAATCTCACCTTGATATCAACAACCTTTGTAATCTTAGCCAAGTGTTCTGATTTTCTTGTTCAACTTGTTCATCTTTAAAAGGAAGAGGCTAGACTATATCAATGGTTCCCAAACTTTTGTCTCAATCCCTTCAGTACCATCAAACTAATAACAGGCATCCAGGGACTGTTGGCATGATCCTCAAACCTAATAGAAATTCCGTATTCCTAGGATGGCTGTTTATAGCAACTCAGAATTGTACCAACTGACTGTTGTTAAATATGGCTAATATCAATAAAATGGGGACAAAGTCAATTGATTTTTAACAACTGCAGTTTTCCAGGTTATTTTTCAAAACACGGAGCCCATGGAAGCCTTTGGTAGAGAAATGTTTGGGAACAATCTTTAACATTCATTCTCAATGGAATACATTCGTGTAAGCATTGATGTACCCTCTTCATTCTCATGCCTATATGGGGCAAACTGAAACAGTACTTAATTTTTCTCCTTTCTCACTGTTAGTCTTTCTAACCCTTTTGTTCTTAATTTTTTCCTCTAATTAGAGGTTAGTTCATAAGCAATTAGCATCTTCTCATGTGCAAAGCATGAGAAATCAAAAGATATCATACATCTGGAGGTGCCCTAACAGTGTCAAGCCTAGGAAATGCAAAATAGAATTATTGCTACTATTGACAACCAACTCGAAAAGGAGGGAGGTGGTAGGTATGGCAAATCTTTTACTCTGATCTGTCATCTAGTCCTTTATGCCACTGTAGCTTTGATGTTCCAAGAAAAACTCTCAGAAGTATCTGTAAGAATCCTCCTGGCAGAACATTCCAGTCTTCACAGAAAGAATTTAAGAGTGTTGGTTGAGGTGCACACATCCACGTGGGAGGTAAGACAGGGGAGAGTTGGCTCTAGTGTGGCTGAAGTATCTCCAAACTGAAGCCAGACTGAATTCAACACACTGGCTTAGAAAAAATGAGGGGGTGGGGGGAGGGGGCGGGGGAATTCAGCACTCCCTTTCCACATGCTCCTCTCCCATACCTCCTTCTACATCACGTCTGGTATTATGAGCAGTAGGAGAAAGGGATGCCGTTGTTCATAGCGAGAACCAACGAGATTCAGCATCATATAGGGCAGCATCTGCCTTTCTCTCTGCCTCTCAGAGCCATTCTCTGAATTACATCTGATGACTACACAACCTTCTAATATTGCTCCTTCCTGATTCTGGCTGGTTTTCTTGCCAGAGAGTCTGTTGGACTTACTTCAGATTGATGTCACCTACTAATTGAGGAAACATTCCCCGAACCTGAACCCTGAGGCAACAGCAGACATGACACTTGCAGACCTTTCAGTGTAGCCAAGAAGAAATTGAAACACCCAGGCTGGAACTTGCTGGAGAAGTGAGTGAGGGAGACTCTCCCAAGAAGCCCCATGGTGGGGCAAGCAAGCTCAGGGAGCCGGTCAAGTGCAAAAATTAAGTCACTGATGTTACCAGTGGCGATGCTGAAGACAAAAACACATCTCTGGCTGATCAGTCAACTCTGCTCCTGACACAGAACAAATCTTCCAAAGGATTGTTAATGATCTGGCTGATTTTTCACAAAAGCTAAAATGGGATATGACGTAAGTAAAATCACAGATTTTTAAGCCAGTCCACAGACTCCTGGAGAGAAAAAGGCCCAAAGCAAACCATATGAGATGTGGCTAAAGCTTGTTTCTTCATGCAGTTCACTCTGGAAGATAGAATCATCTTCGAAGAGTCTCATGAAATCTGTTTTTAAGAACATTTTCATTCACAGTGCTGTAAACGAGAATCTTCCACATCTGGAAATGCTGAGTGTTGGATGTTACTCTGCTGCTATTTAGGTGGGTGATTTTTTCTGAGGTGACCATATTATATTTTGTCCATTAGGTTTTATCTTATGACTCATTAGAAGCAGTTACCTGGTGTGCTGTGTTGAAATGAATTCTGAAGCTGTAACCAACACTGCAGGAGTGATTGTGACAATCTATGAGCAACGTCTGTCATAGGTGAGAGGGTGTGGGTGACGGGAACAATGGCAGATATATTCCGTCTTTTGAGTGGATGTTCTAAAATTCCTTTGAATTCAAAACTTTGGCACTTATTTTTTTAATGTGTTATACTGCATATGTACAGTATAGGAAGCTGTTTAGAAATACTTATCATGTGAATAACTGGAGTTAAATATTACATGCCAAAAGCAAATGCTCCAGAAACACAAAAAGAGTGAGAAGCAGGGTATAAAAGCAGTTTTACTGAGAAACTCATCCCACACACATCTCTTTTATGATGTCCTCATTTTATTCCCTGAACAATCAAGAGGCGAGCAGAACATTTCCACCTGGAAAAAAGAAAATACAGTTACCGTCAAGATTTTCAATCAACAGTGAATCGTTGCTAACTGAGCACATACTGTTGTGGAAAAGGAATTAGTAAAAAATGTTATTCTGACAACTTATTGATAAACACACAACATGGCTAGGATAGCAAAATCTGGGGAAATAATGATAAAAATGGCTAATATTTCTAAACACTTTACAAAATGCTGAACCCTTTACACAGTGATGATGATGAATTGTTCACATTTATTGAGTACTTACCATGTGCCAGGCTCAATTCTAAAAGCATTTCATACATAACTCATTTCATAACTTTCAATGAGTTTTCATTTAACTTTAATAAATTCATTACCTCATTTAATTATTGTGACAATCTTAAGAATTAGGCATTATTTTTATCATAATTTTACAGATAGGAAACTGAGGAAACAAGAGGTCAAGTGACTTACCTAAGGTCACATGGAGGTAAATGATGTCAGCACTTGAATCCGGTGCTGGATAATCTCAGTCCAGAACCCCTGGGCCTAAATCATTACACAAAAGGGCAGAGCAGAGTAAAATCCTTCCAAAAGAAGCCTAACAAGTCTGAACTCCTGAAGCTGAGCAAAGCCAGAGTGTGAAGCAGGGGCCATTTCAGGAGCTGTACCCGAACCTTTACTAACAAGACTTTTGCTTCCTCCAGACTTTAGAGGAAAACTCTGAAGAGCTGCTCTTGGCTGTTGACTTGGCCCGTTGTCAGACTTTCACAATTTGAAGATCTTCCTATGTGATTTGGGAGGGGATTAGGTAATTCAAACATCAAGTGGAAGTTCAGACAGTTTGCCCAATCTACTCTGTCACTGGGGAAGAAAAATTATAATGTCATCAAAGTCGAGTCAAAATTTGAGTTCTATAAGGGTGTTTTTGTCTTGGTTTTGATAGCCTGTGTACTGGGCGTGAGCCCAGCTGCCAGCTGGTCTAGCCACAGATTGGGGTATGATTACCTTTGCCCCAGCAAATCCTTTACTTTTGTCTCCTCTGTTTTAAAAGGCTCTGCTACTGCCTACAGTCTCCTTTCCCTCCTCCCAGTCTTTTGCTGGGGGCAGCACATAGTGTTCAAAGACGATGAGGAAGCCGTCAGTCTGCTAGAGAAATGGAATTATATCCTATTCTACTCCAAAGGTCACATACAACTCCAGCATTGAAAACAATGCGTTTACTAAAGTTGTTTCATTGGCACAGTCGAATTTCTTTCTTTCAAATGTGGAGGAGCCAGGCAGGCTGAAGAATAAAGTCTTGACTTTTCAGAGGTTTTCTCCACAAGACATTGACTTAGAGTCTTGAGCAGGCATTGAAGAAAAAAAATTGATGTGTATTTGGAGAGAAATATTTAATAATGGTTTGATAAGAAGAAGAAACCCACTTCTTCCTCTATACATAATGAGCACGGTTAATGACACCTCTTCTAGTTGGAATTTTACAAAGGATTCCATTTGTAAATAGGGCTTCAGAAAATGTTTACCTGATGGCTACAAAGAACACCTAGACTTTCATTATAAAATGTTCATATAAGGAGCTCCCAAACCAGATATTTAACTCTTTCCAAAGCACATGACATCAGTTGTGTCTCCCTGTAAGATAAGAGGTTGAGTCAGTCAGGATTCCAGCAGAAAACAGATGGCACACTCAGATTGGGTAATTCAACGTGAGTTTAATAAATGCATATTTACAAAGGTGTAGAGAAGGATTTGGGAAACCACAAAGAATAGTGTTCTACTGTGGAGAACTTACATCCCAAGGCCTGGAAGCTAAAGTTAGGGTGTACTTACCAGAAAAAAGGGAGGGAGAAAGAGGGAGATGGAAAGAAAACAAGAAGCCAGGTGCCAGGGACTCTGGAGTTTGGGTCTAGGTTCACTCTTTACAACCCCACAGAGTGAGAACCAGGAGAATAAATACGAGACATCATCCTCTTTTCTTCTTCTGGTTTGCTGCCCATGCTCTCCAGCGGAATACCCAACAGAAGCTAGCCTCCCAGGGCACAGAGCAGAGTAAAGAACAGAACTGAGGGAGAGTAAAGAGGAGCAAAGGGAAGATGTCTATCAAACAGATTTTTCCAAGTGCTGCTTTGCCTGAGGCAGAAGGAGGGAAAGGAATGTGGAGCAAAAAGAAAGATGGGGGGAAAAAAGCCAGGCCTATGCACTGGGGTCTCCCCCTCCACGACTGTGGCTTGACATAACCACCAGTCAGAGCAGGCCTACTGAGAGCCCTGCCTCCTCCTTCCTGAAATATGCACAAGGTTCTTCTCTTGCACCTTGTCCCAGGGGGCTCTGGTCTTATCCACTGTCATAAATACCACTGCTTCCTGCCCCCGAAGGAGCAATCTGATAGTAGTTTAAACTATTAGCTCTCTCAAAGCAACTTGACTTTCAACAGGGCATGCTTGAGGATGCCACATTTCCTAAGACTCAAAGGGATATATCAATAAATCCAGGCACTTATTACACACTCTGAACAATATGGAGAGTCCATATCAGATACTTACCCATATCCTTGGCTGATCTGCTTCGTGCTAGGAGCTGTGGGAAATATAAAAGGAAAAGGAGGTGGAATATTTTTAAGGAGGTACCTCCAGTGGAATTGCAGGTATTTTTCTGCAGAGTTCCCTTCAAATCGTGTTGTGAATTCTTCTTGTTTTGCTTACTTCTTGGGCCTCCTCTCCTGGTCCTTCCCTTTTGAGCTCCTTGTGAAGCGGTCAACAAGTTTTTCCTGGGTACCTTCTGTGTGTCAGGCACTGTTCTGGACCCTCTAGAACTATGTCAGAGAATTCAGAGAAACAGCCAATCTGTACACAGGTTTCTGGACAATGACCTAAATTCAATTCCCTCTGATATTCAAGATCTTTAAAGAGATCTTTATTCTTTCCTCACGGAGACTCAATTCTCGACTCATTTTATGTTTCACAATTTCATGCCCGTAAATGGCAATATAGGCTTCCTGTGTTTGCTCATTCTACATGTGTTAGACTACACAGTCCATTCAAACACTGTACCTTTTCATGTCAAAATCATTACCAGATTTCGTTATCGAGATCTAAGAATGAAATTAGACTTGATTTTATCTGTACCAGCATTAAAAGCATGACACTAAAGACATATAAAAGTGGCATAAATCTGAAACTCTGAAATAAGGGCTTTTGCTTGAAGAAAAGAGGTTTTAAGGAAAAACAAAGTGTATTAACCAACTGAATCAAATAGGATGATTGGTTTCTTGTCTACTTGACAGACTTCAAAGCCAAAGAAAACGTGGGACATCCTCACCATAGCCACAGTTGAGTTATTTGGGCAGGTGAAATCAAAGGAGGAGCATTCCCGATGGCACTAACAGTGTGAGCAGGTGCAGAGGTGCACAACTTACTGTCATATAAAGGGCTTGGGGGGAATAGAAAGATTTGACTAGGAAGGAAGATTGGATCCTGACAGTAACGAATCTTTAAAGTCTGCCAAGGAGTATGACAGATAATGGGAAATATTTGAAGGGTTTTGTTTTATTTGTTTTTTAACCTAGGAATGAATAATCAGAACTATAGAGATATAGTCATCTTGAGTTAGAAATAGCAAGGTGACTTGGCAGATTGCAAAGACTCGGGTGAAGTGGCTGAATGTGGAATTCAAGCTATGTAGGTAAAGTGACAGAAAGTTCAATAAGTACTCAGAAATTCTACTGACTATTTAAACAGGATAAAGCCTTAGAAATTTAAGAGAATACCATTACCAGAGATGGAGTCTGCAACCCAGTTCTATGTCATCCCATAAATAGTGATAAAGAAAGACAAAAAGGGACAGGACGAGTGCACATGTCTGAAGGCATATGTGAAAGAGACTGAGGGAGAGAGAGGGTGGGGTAGGGAGGGAGGTGGTGTGCAACTCCACATGTTTCTGTGTAAAATACAGTCCAGTGGGAGGCAATTTCACTGTCACTCTCACTGTCACTCAATCATCCTCTAGCCAAAGTTAGTAATCATTTACCTGCCCAACATCCCAAGCTTCAATAAAACTGAAGCATCCATTACCTTTTTGAGGTTGAAGAGAGGCCGACAATCCACGTCAAGATTTGATCCAAAGTGCAAAGCAATGCTGATGAGAAACATAAAGGCCAGATTACTCATCTCTCTTGTGTCACTGCCCCACTCTTGTGGCCTTGTGATCCCTATCATGTTGCTGCAAGTTATCACACTGAATCAAGCACTGCCAGATTGGAATGGTAGAGTGGATAATGGGCTTCCCTTTTCTAACAGACCTTGTCCCTCAAGTACGGTCAAGAAATGATTTGCTCTCAACTCACTAGAATGTAAACTCCATGAGAGAAGGGACCCGACCTGCTTTTGTCCACTGCCATACATCTCTGGTACACGGTAGGTACTTAGTTAGCATTTGATGGATAAATGATTGATTTAATGAATAAAGTCTAGATAAGCCTTTATTTATGTACATACAATTTATGTTAAATAAATATATGCCTATATATAAATATTATATATTACACATCACACACACATACATCATGGTAGTTAATCACTAGAACTTAGCTCAAAAATTTAAACCACATGTTCAAAACAGGTAGATAATTATGTGAAAATAAAAACTAAACTTTGGACATAAGATTTATGAACTTCTAGAACAAATGGCTAGTAGAATCACCTTTTGTTGTTAGTTTTTTAACTTTGAGGTCATCATATTTCATTGGTAACCTCATTTTCCTAACTGTTCCAAAACTCCTGCCCTCGTAACAGTTTTCACTGTAAAATCTCAGTAGGAAGATTGCAGGCAATAGCCAGTGAAGCCAGATAGGAGGACACTCATCTCAGTTGTACTGAGTCTGAAGGATGCTTATAGCTGTAATGTGCCCCAACTAAAGTCCCCACTTCTCCAGGGAGGGCTGGGTACCTTAGGGTGTCTCCCGCCCGGCCAGCTGTGAAGGCCTGCAGCTTGGGAAGGTGGCTTTTTTCTCTCCAGAAGGAATTTCTGCCTCTTCCGCCTCAGTCAGGACAGTCCCCTGTTGTGGGGGTTCTTTTTATCCAGTTTTCAGTTTTCTCTCCAGGGTAATTTTTCCAAGAATAGCTGTAACCTGGTTGTGTTTGTGGGAGGAGGTGAGTTCAGAGTCTGCCTACCCCGCCACCTTGACGAGATCCCTCAGAAGGAAGACTGAACAAAGAACAATTCAGGACGAGAAAGAAGTCCAGCAGGAAGAACTGAGCACGGCGTCTTGCTTCTCCTGTGGCCCCTCCCTGTGGAAGAACACCTCTATCCACCAAGACCCCTAAACTGGGAAACCAAGAGTCCTGCTGCGAGGTCCCTCTCACTCGCTCGGCCCACGTTCAGACCCTTACCAAAACTTGGTGATTTCACAGTGCTTTTCAAATTACGCCCAGCGGGGTGAGTCGGAGACGGAGGGCAGGGGCTCCACTTCAAAAAAAAAACAACACTGCCACGGTTCCAAGTAAAATTGCAAGATTTTGTTTGATAAAAAGAATTCCACCGTGGGAGCAAATTTTTGGAACCTTTAACACTTCTCTTTTGTGTCCGTCACCTCTTCTCCATCCTCCTGCCTTTGTCGTCGGTCAGTCCTTCATCATGTGCAACTTGGATTATGACAAAGGCCCGCGTGCTGATACCCTGCCTATGGTCTTCCTCCTTCCTGTTCCTGCTCCATTCTTTTACCAGAAAATCATTCATTTTCTTCCCTCTTCAAATTTCTTCAATAGTTCCTTTTTGAAGCCGTATAAAACACTAAGTACCTTTGCATAGAAACCCAAACCTCTATAATCTCTTTTTTGTTTACCTTTCCAGCTCTTCTCCCCTGACTCACCCCTTCCCCTATCACTGCTACCACAATGCTATCACAATATTATTCTCTGTATAATGTTGTTCTAGGACAACATGGAACCCTTGTCTCTGTGCCTTTGTGCTTTCTGATCCCTCTGATTGGAAAGCCTTTCTTCTTTGTATGTCCTGACTCCTCTTTAAAATTTAACTCAAGCACCGCCATCGCTGGGGAACCTTTTTTAACAACCTAAGATAACCAAGACATGACTACACTTTGGGAACCACATGGCAAAATATCTTTTTTTAGAAACCCCAAGTTCTCATCTTTCTATTGTTTAAAAGCCATTTATTTTTACTTAAGCGTCTCAATGTATCTATTTTATGACGTTCAGCTTTGAGGAAAATATAAGGATGATAGAAATCTGTGTCTTCAGGAATTTACGGTCAAATTGTGGAGCTAATTTATGAAATCTATCAGGCCTTTCCAGAGGGGATATATATATCTTTGTCACCAACCCACAAATTCAGGAAGACCCCTAATATTGAAGGCTGGGCGACTGGCCAGTCTGACTCACTTACCAACTGACTCACTCCCTTGTGTAAGGTACTTTGTGATGGAATATATGTGTGATCTCATTTAATTATCATGATTATTACATAAGAAGAAAATATAATTATTATTACATATCAAAGATCTTATTATTCTAAAAAATAGCAACTTTTGGTATTAAAAAATGTAAAATCTGTTTATACCGAGGGTCTACAATGGTTAAGGAAAAAGCAATGCAGCCAAAACAGTAGCAGAGTGGATAAACTTGTGACATTGACATTGTCCAGTTAGCCCTGAATCAGCGAAACCCTTGGCCGCCGCAGCGGAGCACGCACGCGAACTTAACCACTCAGCCATGGGGCTGGCCCCAAGTGTTTCTTAACTTGACCATTTTTTGCAACTTATGAGACCTCCCTCTTTAGAGTCAAAGGCCTTCCTAGTCCTTGTCCTGATCCAGAAAACTCTTGAGCTCTGTGGAGTGGTGGTGCGTGCTTTGTAACACTTACAGCGCGTGTAGTCTCCTCCTGCAGGGCGATGCGGCTTTGTTTCGCCTCGTGCCATCCAGGCCCCTGATTCTGCCATCAGCAATGGCCTAAGCTGCGTTATAGAGTCATGTAGTGGTGCATTGGAGATGTAACTGCCCTGGGGCTCTGCCACTTGAGTGGCCACACGCTTCCTCTTCTCCCAGTGCAGCTGCCTGCTCTAGTAGGACCCAGGCCCTACTACCTGGCTCTTTTCCTCTCTGTGGCTCTAATCACCTAAAACTCAAAAGACAATGCACAGAATGGGATGGGAGGCTGATGAGCTAAAACTAACTTAGCATAGTAACATCGCGGGTGATTGTTACCCTCTTTTGATGCCCTTTGCAACTAGAATGATTATTGAACAACTGTACTTAGGTATTCAACATGGTAGACAATTTGCACTCTCTCCTAACTCCATTTTAAGGCGACAATGCCTCTATTCCTCATTACTATCAATCCAAATGTATGCGGGTAGATTTCTCAAATTGTTGGAGGGGTGGACCATCTATCCCAGGAGTGGTGAGATATGGCATATTGGAGTCCATTTTTATTTGCTGCTTCATCATAGAGCTTCTCTTATTCCAGTAGCAGATTTTTCTTTGGGTATGCACTCCCCTTATTTTTAGTCCGTGTGGTCTGTGGTCTTTGTGAGATGCTACCCCAAACTCCAGGGATGGTGCACGTCAACTAAGCCAGAGTCAATTCATACACCAAAATCTTTTGGCGATGACAGTCATTTCAGGGCTGGACACGTGGTCCCAGCCCATGAAGTCAGAGAGAATTTCTGACTTACAAATGGGTCTGACTCACCGGTTTGACTTGGGTCTGAAAATATCTGAGGTTGGAACAACTGCAGCTGTCTTGTGATCATGTGGGACTGAAAATGAAATGGACATAATAAATAGAGGACAGTAGAGGAAAAGCTGGTTCTGAGGGTACTGTTTGAAGTCTGAATGCAGCTCTACCTGAAGGCATATCTCTCCCCAGACTTTCCACTAATAGAAGCCAACATATTTCCTTTTTAAAAAGTTTATTTAAACCACGTTGAGTTGGGCTTTCTGTCGCTTGCAACAGAAAGAGTCCTGTTTAACACTGGCTGACACTGTGCTGAGTTCAAACACGCAGGTGGTTAGTCTGCTGTAGGGCTTTGAGCCTGACATACATCTATAAAAAGCAAATGTGCTTCACGGAGAGTTTCTAAGAAGCTGCTCCTTGTGTAAGAGAGGCATCATATTGACCCCTAGTTCTGCTATTAAATATCCTTCCCTTTTGATCACTTCAATTTAAGTTTTACTCTCACTTTTAAAGAACATTCAATATTTTGAAATAATTTTCTTTACTAAAGCAACCACCAATTAGTTATTATTTGTTCTTTTACCAATCCATACCTCAACTTTGTTGTAATAAATAATACTGTCTTACCTAAAAAGTTACTCTTTTCAACTTACAGCTGAGGTATCCAATTTCTCACCCAATTGTCTCAGATATTCTATCGTTTATGTTGCAATTGTGGGAAAGAGTCCAGTTAATGAAACACTAATTGATCCTTAATGAGTACAAAGATTCTTTCGTCACACCATCTTGGACCTAGACTTATTTTAAAACAGATTAGGTTCCTACTTCTTTTCTGTTCTCTTTAGGAAACAACCAAGCAAGCGGTGTGTGGCATTTTTGTCTCTATGATCTAATTTCAACCTCATTATAGTGCCATTAGGCAAAAGCAAGTATGTTTTTAAATAAATGTCACTTGCCATAAGAGGCTGTCTACCTAGACAGTTCACTCACCCTCAGTGCTAAAGAATTCAGAATATTTCAGTAGTACTTACAAAAAATAAAGAGTACAATAGAAAAAAGGAAAAACTTTTCATGCTTGTTTTTCCTATGAATTTTCAAGTGGTTTCTATAGAAATGAGAAAAAAATGTACAGTTACGAAATTTAAAGGTGAGAGTCATAGTTTCCTTCTTCTATGAAAAAATAATAAAAACATTAATAATAAAGGCTGCTTTCTCCCCAGGGAGGAAATATTTGGCTACTTTTAGAGAAGCAAATATTTAGAATGTCTTTAAAGTATAAAATAAAACCATTTTCTTTCTCAGGAAAGGTTATTTGATATGGCTGTGTTTCCCCTTCTATGCATATCCTCTTTAATGAGGTAATACTGGCTGTCCATTTCCTGTCTGGGGACTTTTTGCAAAGATAGATATATTCCAAGTGTGTTTATTTACCAGCTACCATGACTTTCTTCAATTCCCAGTAGGAATTTTTTTCCACCCACAGACTGTAATGAGGGGAAAAGAAGTGTTAAAAATACAACTGTGTCCCTTATCATCATAAATGAATTGCTTGTGTGCTTGCTTTAGCTAACAAATTTTCAGTTTTTATCAATTGATTTTCTGAATCTTTCTTCTTTTAGATTTGAGCAAAGCAAATGAAACGTCAGCTCCCCTATCACAGCCTCTAGCCATATGACAGGATTTGAGCCCCAATGTCCACGGGAAGAAATCTTTTTTTTTTTTAAGTAGGGTGGTTTTTGTGTGTTACCTCTCTCGGCCAGGAGTCTTTTTTCTTTTTTCTTTACTCTTTCTTGGGCATCTTTTTTTTTTTTTACTTCCCCCTTTTCCACACAATCCCAGAAAATCTTTTGTTCACTGTCAGGTCAACAAGAAGCCAAATTAAAAACTAACAACTTTTGAATTTCAACAGCCAGACAAAGTGAATGTTGACTAAGGAACAGAAAAAAAAGACAAGGAGGGGAAAAGACCCCAAGGAAAGAAAAGGGCAGCTGAGGGATTTGGAGGGCAGCCGCTCCGGAGGGGCGAGGCTGCCTCTTTTGATGTGGGAGGTCTGAGCACAACCTGCTGAGACGCTCCCTGGGACATCTCATTAACCGTGTCATCAAAGCCCCCTCAGGTCCAGCGAATCATAACATTATCTCTGACATTACCACACAGATACAAGGTTCCCGAGGCAGTCTATAAACATGCCTGTACGAACCAATTCATCGTGGCTTGACACCCCGGCAAGGGCTGGATGCCCTTTAGTGAGCTCCGTGAATTGCCCCAGTCATTCATCAAAGTTTCTTGGAGTGCATTTCACACAGCATTAAATTTAATTAAAGCAACATTGACTGCATTGTAATCCTCAGGAGGCTCTTTGTCAGAAGGATCTGGAACACTTTCAGCTGAAAATATCTATTGTTTTCCTGGAGTTTTTCTTGGTTGTTGGGTTTGGGGTTTGAACATTTTTTTTAAAGGTTGGGTATCCGGATCAGATGGAAGTGATGATGACTTCCCTTTCTTTACTCTTTTCTTTTCTTTCTTGCTTCTTCTTTGGCTGCTTCTTCCTCCTCTTCTTTTTTTAATTTCCCAAATCAAAAAACCTCAGAATTTGTTATCAAAGTCATTTCAAGATAATGACTCACAGTAAGTTAAGTAGCTCTAGGACTCCCATAATGCCGTCTGCACACATTATTAAGAAAGTGGGCTGCACAAGCGCACAAAGACACATTCCCGCACAGACATGCCTCACCTCTGCACCTACGTGGATGAAAAAGCCCAGCAGACTTGGAAGGCTCCACACAAGCATTGCATTTCAGTTCGAAATTGCTGGGAAGATGCGATTTTAAAATCTGAATGTTGTGCAGTTAGTGGTTAACTGTACTTAATTCTCCTAGACACTTGGTGTCCTTAGTGATGTTTTAAAATAAAAGGGCTTCATAGGTGGGGCTAAGGAAAAGAAATGTCTTTTCTTTTCATCAGCAAAGAAAATTCAATGGCAAGGAGAGCAGAGCTTACCCAAGAAAGTCACTGAGCTATCCTGATATCCTTTAGTGCTTGTATCGCAGCTGAGTTGTTTACGGAGGGTGTGGATATGTGTGTGTGTGTGAGTGTGTATGAGTGCATGGTACCACGGGGGCTAGTGAGACAGGAAGGAAGAAGGAGAAAAACGAAGAATAAAATGAAACTTATGAGGAATTTCAGAATATGCCTTTACCACGTGATATTTTCTAGCTACTTTTGAAAAATATATGGAAGCAAAACCTGATTCTCTCTTTACACCTACTTTCACAAAAGTATGCAGAAAAATCCAAGAATTAAGGCCAAATGATACAATTTAAGTATGGCAATTTAGGACCAGTAAAATCTGGCTTAATCAAGATCAGATTGGTCTGATTGGAGAGTTAACATTTTCCTTTCAGGGACACTTCACACTAATTTTATTTGTTCTCACGGTTGTGTGATTATTTTGGATGACTTAATTTCTCCACTAAGCTTCCATGTGTTCAATTCCATGAATTCAGTGAATTAGCCCTAGTAGGCATTATTAGGGAAACTTACATACATTTAATCTATTTTGCCAGCAAAGAAAACTTACTTAAATTTTATGTTTCAGTTTCTCGGTCTGCAAAACGAGGATAATAAGATCTATCTTATTGAGTTCCTAAAGACACTGTAAAGATTACACAAAATAATGTATATGAGAGTTCTTTGAATACACTAAATAAGCTTTATAATTGTAAAGTGATTTTTAAAGTAAAATATCAACTAAGAAAAGTAGCAACAGAATTGTGATTTTTTTCTAAATTTAAACATTTACACTTTGATGAATGATTTGAAAAGCAAAGCATCACATACTATCTTTTGAATTTGTATGATAGTGACTAGGGATATGGGGGGAGAAGAGGAGGATGAGAAATTAGAAAGAACTGATATACGTTTGGCCCCCACAAGGAAAAAAGAGATTTAACATCATGTAATTATGTAGTGCGAAAAAAACAAGAGAACAGAAATGAAAACATTGTTTAACGTACACATCAGATTCGAAGGGACACCAGGAGGAAGTCTGCCTCAGAATTAAAAAACAGTTTTCTGATTTCATGTATTTCATGTTGCCTCACAGTAGATGTATCTAATTGTTAAAGGAGCAGATAGAAACAGTACTGTGATGGAGGGCACCAGGTTTGGGGTCAGGCAGGCCTGGACCCAAACCCCATCTCTACCTCTTACTTGTTGTGTAATATTGGGCAACTTGCAAGTTAAGAGCCTTGATTTCCCATGCATAGTATGAAGGTGAGCTTATAAATTTGTTAAAGGGATTATAGAAATTAATGTACACAAGGCCTTTATCAAAGAGATCAGCATGTTGTCAGCACTGATTCTAAAGGGGAAAGTTAAAAGTGGAAGGTGTATAGATTGTATGATGGAGTCTAATTTCCAGAAGATTAACGATGGGCCAGTCTGAGAGCCGCTGTCTATTCTGCCACTTTCTGGACTGTGGAAGCTTATTCTCCCAACTGTCCCAACCTCTGTCCAGGACGGCAGTGCTAATTTCACAAAAGCTTCTGATGGGCTTTCATGAAAGAGGGGAAAATCATTGCCCTCTGGAAGCCTGTTTCTAGCATCCGCACAGAATGGGATCAGAGAGGAGATGTGCAAGGACCATTGGAAGGGGGCAGAGGGATGCCCAGGTCAATGAGGCAACTGGATTGAACATATCGGTATCAACCTATGTAAAGAAGCATGTCTATAAAGGGGGATCACTTAGCCATGTAAGCTTAGAAAAGGGCAAGTCTGAGAGGCAAATGTTGTTAACACTCCCTGGGGAGAGAGCTTTATCAAAGGGATTTTATTTCAGCTTCTTCTAGCAAGGAAGGACCTCTGCGGCAAGATGGATGTGTGAGGCTCTCTTAGCCTGATGCAGCCCAGCATTCAACTGCCCCACCTCCACGACTGACTCCACAGATCTGATGATGTGAGTGTGGCCATGGGGGGAGAATGTGCCAATCTCAAACACTTCGAGTATTTCTGGTGTTTGTAACCTCATTTTCTTACTGTATACAGCCATTTCTGACATTTTAGTTAACCATTTCAGCTTTTTGTCTTTGAGAGTCGGGCTGACTCTTGCTATATTTTTTAATTTTGATTTTTTTTATTGTGGTAACATTGGCTTATTACCTTATATAGATTTCAGGTGTACATCATTATATGTCAGTTTCTGTGTAGATTACATCGTGCTCCCCACCCAAGGACTAATTACAATCCATCCCCACACATGG
The DNA here is from genome assembly GCF_021613505.1 of Equus quagga. Lineage (NCBI taxonomy): Eukaryota > Metazoa > Chordata > Mammalia > Perissodactyla > Equidae > Equus > Equus quagga. Next base: position 89,260,442 of record NC_060269.1, read on the forward strand.
GCCTAATCTCCCCTTTCACTCTCCTCCCTCCCCCCTTCTCCTTTGGTAACCACCAATCCAATCTCTATCTCTATGTGATTATTTGTTGTTTCATCTTCCACTTACAAGTGAGATCACATGGTATTTGACTTTCTCCCTCTGACTTATTTCGCTTGGCATAATACCCTCAAGGTCCATCCATGTTGCCACAAATGGGTGGATTTCAGCGTTTCTTGTGGCTGAGTAGTATTCCATGTATATATACCACATCTTCTTTACCCATTCGTCCCTTGATGGGCACTTAGGTTGCTTCCAAGTCTTGGCTATTGTGAATAATGCTGCAATGAGCATAGGGGTTCATGTATCTTTACACATTGGTGTTTTCATATTCTTTAGATAAATACCCAGCGGTGGAATAGCTGGATCGTATGGTAGTTATATTCTTAATTGTTTGAGGAATCTCCATGCTCTTTTCCATAGTGGCTGCACCAGTTTAGACTCCCGCCAGCAACTTATGAGAGTTCCCTTCTCTCCACATCCTCCCCAACACTCGTTTCCTATCTTGTTAATTAGAGCCATTCTGAGGGGAATGAGGGTATATCGTGTTGTAGTTTTGATTTGCATTTCCCTGATAGTTAGTGATGTTGAACATCTTTTCATATGCCTGTTGACCATCTATATGTCTTCTTTGGACAAATGTCTGTTCAGATCTTTTGTCCATTTTTTAATTGGGGTTTTTGTTGTTGTCAAGATGTATGAGTTCTTTGTATATTTTCTATATTAACCCTTTATCAGATATATGATTTGCAAATATCTTCTCCCTTGTTAGGTTGTCTTTTCATTTTGTTGATGGTTTCCTTTTCTGTGCAGAAGCTTTTTACTTTGATGTAGACCCATTTGTTTATTTTTCCTATTGTTTCTCTTGGCAGATCAGACATGGTACTTGAAAATATGCTGCTAAGACCAATGTCTGTGTTTTCTTCTACAAGTTTCATGGTTTCAGGTCTACATTGAAGTCCTTAAACCATTTTGAGTTAAGTTTTGTGTGTGGTGTAAAATAAGGATCTGCTTTCATTCTTTTGCATATGGCTGTTCAGTTTTCCCAACACCATTTATTGAAGAGACTTTCCTTTCTCCATCATATGTTCCTGGCTCCCTTGTCAAAAATTAGCTGTCCATAGATGTGTGGGTTTATTTCTGGTCTCTCAATTCTGTTCCCTTGATTTGTGTGTCTCTTTTGTGCCAGTACCGTGCTGCTTTGGTTACTGTAGGTTTGTAGTATATTTTGAACTCAAGGAGTGTGATACCTCCAGTTTTGTTCTTTTTACTCAGAATTCCCTTGGCGGCTATTGGGGTCTTTAGTTGTTACGTATAAATTTTAAGGTTCTTTGTTCTTTTTCTGTGAAAAATGTTGTTAGAACTTTGACAGGGATTGCATTGAATCTATAAATTGCTTTAGGGAGTATGGACATTTTAACTATGTTAATTCTTCCAACCCAAGAGCATGGAATAGCTTTCCATTTCTTAGCGTCTTCTTCAATTTCCTTCAACAATGTTTTATAGTTTTCAGTGTACAGATCTTTCACCTCTTTGGTTAAGTTTATCCCTAGGTATTTTATTCTTTTTGTTGCAATTGTAAATTGTAAATGGGATTGTATTCTTAATTTCCCTTTCTGCTACTTCATTGTTAGTATATAGAAATGCAACTGATTTTTGTATGTTACTATTGTATCCTGCAATTTTGCTGTATTTGCTCATTATTTCTAAAAGATTTTTGATGGATTCTTTAGAGTTTTCTATATATAAAATCATATTATCTGCAAAGAGTGACAGTTTCACTTCTTCCTTTCCAATTTGGATCCATTTTATTTCTTTTTATTGCCTGATTGCTCTGGCTAGAACTTCCAATACTATGTAAAATAAGAGTGGTGACAGTGGGCATCCTTGTCTGGTTCCTGGTCTGATTCCTGTTCTTAGAGGGATAGCTTTTGGTTTCTCTCCATCGAGAATGATATTAACTGTGTGTTTGTCATATATGACCTTTATTCTATGGAGGTACTTTCCTTCTACACTCATTTTATTCAGAGTTTTTATCGTAAATGAATGCTGTATCTTTTGAAATGCTTTCTCTGCATCTATGGAGATGACCATGTGATTTTTATTCTTTATTTTGTTAATGTAGTACATCACATTGATTGATTTGCAGATGTTGAACCATCCCTGCATCCCTGGAATAAATCCCACTTGATCATTGTGTATGATCTTTTTAATGTATTGTTGTATTTGACTTGCTAGTATTTTGTTGAGGATTTTTGTATCGATGTTCATCAGTGATATTGACCTGTAATTTTCTTTTTTTGTGTTGTCCTTGTCTGGTTTTGATATCAGGGTAATGTTGGCTTCATAGAATGAGTTAGGAAGCTTCCTCTCCTCTTCCATTTTTTAGAAGAGTTTGAGAAGAATGGGTATTAAATCTTCTTTGAATTTTTGATATAATTCAACAGGGAAACCATCTGGTCTTGGACTTTTATTTTGGGGGACATTTTTGATGACTGTTTCAATCTCCTTCCTGGTGATTGGTCTATTCAAGTTCTCTACTTCTTCTTGGTTCAGTTTGGGAAGGTTGTATGATCCTAAGAATTTATCCATTTCTTCTAGATTATCCAATTTGTTGGCATATAGTGTTTCATAACGTTCTCTTATTATCTTTTGTATTTCTGAGATGTCTGTTGTAATTTCTCCTCTTTCACTTCTGATTTTGTTTATTTGAGCCTCCTCTCTTTTTTCCTTAGTGAGTCTACCTAAAGTTTTGTCCATTTTGTTTATCTTTTCAAAGAACCAGCTCTTAGTTTCATTGATTTTTTCTATTGTTTTTTGAGTCTCTATTTCATTTATTTCCACTCTGATTTTTGTATTTCCTTCCTTCTACTGATTTGGCGCTTTGCTTGTTCTTCTTTTTCCAGTTCCTTTGGGTGCACTGTTAAGTTGTTTATTTGAGATTTTTCTTGGTCATTTAGGTAGGCCTATATTGCTATAAATTTCCCTCTTAGAACTGCTTTTGCTGTATCCCATAAATTTTGGCATGTCATATTTTCATCTTCATTTGTCTCCAGGAATTTTTTGATTTCTCCTTTGATTTCTTCATTGACCCAATCGTTGTTTAGTAGCATTTTGTTTAATCTCCACATATTTGTAGCTTTTCTGATTTTCTTCCTCACATTGATTTCAAGTTTTATATCATTGTGGTCAGTAAAGATCCTTGGTATTATTTCCATCTTCTTCAATTTATTGAGACTTGTTTTGTGACCTAATATGACATCTGTCCTGGAGAATGTTCCATGTGCATTTGAAAAGAATGTGTATTCTGTGGTTTTTGCGTGGAATGTTCCGTATATATCTAAGTCCACTTGGTCTAATGTGTCATTTAAGATCAATGTTTCCTTATTGATCTACAGTTTGGATGATCTATCCATTGGTGTAAGTGAAGTGTTAAAGTCCCCTACTATTGCTGTGTTGCTGTCTATTTCTCCTTTTATGTCTGTTAATAATTGCTTTATATATTTAGGTCCTCACATGTTGGATGAATAGATATTTACAAGTGTTATATCCTCTTGTTGTATTGTTCCCTTTATCATTATGTAGTGCTCTTCTTTGTCTCCTGTTACAGTTTTTGTTTTAAAGTCTATTTTGTCTTATATAAATATTGCTACCCCAGTTTTCTTTTCTTTGCCGTTTCCATGGAGTATCTTTTTCTATCCCTTCACTTTCAGTTTGTGAGTGTCTTTAGGTCTGAAGTATGTCTCTTGTATGCAGCACATATGTGAATCTTGTTTTTTTATCCAATAGGCCACCCTATGCTTTTTGGTTGGAGCATTTAGTCCATTGACATTTAAAATAGCTATTGATAAGTATGTACTCATTGTCATTTTGTTATATTTTTTCTGGATGTTTTTGTAGTTCTTCTCTATTTCTTTCTTCTTCTCTTGCTCTTTTCCCTTGTGGTTTGATGGCTTTCTTTAGCATTATGTTTGGGTTCTTTTCTCTTAATTTTTTCTGAATTTATTATAGGTATCTGGTTTGTGATCACCGTAGGGTTCAGGTATAGTAACCTACATCTATAGTAATCTATATTATGTTGATGGTCTCTTTAGTGTGACCTCTTGCTAAAAGTCCAACTCTTTTACTCCCTTCTTCCCACATTTTATGTTTTTGATATAGTATCTAACCTCTTTTTTTGTACATGTGTATCTGTTACCCTCTTATCTTGGAAATAGATAATTTTAGTACTTTTGTCTTTTGACCTTCATATTATCTTCATAGGTGGTTGATCTGCTACCTTTACTGTATATTTGCCTCTACCAGTGATTTTATTGCTTTTCTTTTTTTTTTTTTTTATAATTTCCTTATTCCTATTTGTGGTCCTCTCTTTTCCACTTAAATAAGTCCCTTTAACATTTCTTGTAAGGCTTATTTCTTGATGATAAACTCCTTTAGGTTTTGCTTATCTGGGAAACTGTTTATCTCTCCTTCCATTCTGAACGATAACCTTGCCAGGTAGAGTACTCTTGGCTGTAGGTTTTTTCCTTTCAGCACTTTAAATACATTGTGCCACTCCCTTCTAACCTGGAATATTTCTGCTCAGAAGACATCTGATACCTTATGGGGTTTGCTTTGTATGTAACTTGTTGCCTTTCTCTTGCCAGTTTTAGGATTTTCTCTTTATCTTTAATGCTTGACATTTTAATTATAAGGGTCTTGGTATGGGAACCTTTGGGTTTTTCTCATTTGGAGCTCTTTGTGCTTTCTGTACCTGGATGTCTGTTTCCTTCCTTAGGTTAGGAAAGTTTTCAATTATTATTTCTTCAAATAGATTCTCTGCCCCTTTCACTCTTTCTTCTTCCTCTAGGGCACTTATAATATGGATGTTAGGGCACTTGATGTTGTCCAACTGGTTCTTTAGACTATCCTCGTTCTTTTTAATTCTTTTTTTCTTTTATATTTTCAGCTTGGGTGATTTCCTCCAATCTTTCATCCAATTCACTGATCCATTCTTCTGTATCATCTACTCTGGTATTGAGTCCCTCTAGTGAATTTTTAATTTCCAGTATTGTATTCTTCATTTCCAATTGATTCTTTTTTTATATTTTCCAATTCTTTGCTGATGTTCTCACTGAATTCATCCATTCTTCTCCTAAGATCAGTGAGCATCCTTATGACTATTTGTTTGAACTCTTTGTCAGGTAGATTGTTTATCTCTGTTTTATTTAGTTCTTTTTCTGGGGTTTTGTCCTGTTCCCTTACTTGGAACATATTCTTTTGTGTCCTCATTTTACCTCTTTCTCTGAGCTTATATCTATGTATTAGGTAGCTCAGCTGTGTCTCCTGATCTTGGAGAGATGGCCTTACTTAAGAGATACTTTATGAGGCCTAGCAGTGTTCTTCCTTCTCATCACCAGTTCCACAGACTCTCCCCTGTGTGGGCTACATGTGTCCTTCTGTTGTGGCAGGGTTGTTCTTGCTGCAGGTGTTCCAAAGTCTAGGATGTTGCCCTGGCTGGCTGGTTGTAATACTTAGCTGTGTGTGGCTGCTATGGACCCTGAGTCACTTTATCAGGCATGGGGAGCCCCAGCATCATTAGCTGCAAGGTCTAATAGCACATTTTTTGTTGCAGTTTTCCTATTAAGTGAGTAGGCCACCAGAATGGCTGGCTGCTAGGCTCCAGGGCTTACAATTGCTATAGGCCTCCCACCTGCAAGGCTGTTGTCAACTCTCTCAGGATTGCAGCTGAGTGCTGCCAACCCCAGGCATGGGAGTAGCCAACTGTTTCATGCTTTGGCAGGTGGGGCCAATCTCCTGTATGGCTGTTTGAAAAGCACAAGTCTGCTGCAGCTGATAACTCCCACCACCTGCAGGGCCATGGACCCCATCAACATATTTCTGCCCCATGTGCATGCTCCAACCCACTGAAGTGGACCTAGTTGCCCCACTGCAGAGGCCCCACACACTCCAACACCCCTCACACTCCACTTGCTCCTTGTGCATGCCCTGCCCCACAGAGGTGGACCCACTTGCCCTGCTGCAGAGGTCCCACAAACTCTGCCTTTGCAAGTCCACAAGTTACCCAAGGGCTTGCTGTTGGGTGGGGCCAGTCCCTAGGGCAGGCTGCCTGCCCTGGTTGAGCTGAATTAAACCAGCTCTCTAGGGGTGGGGCAGACACTGGGCTAACGGGCCAGAAGAAGAACTCCAATGGCATCTGCCAACATCTGTGTCACTACACCTGTACTAAGTCACAATAGTGGCTGCTGCCTATATCTCAGTCCCTGGGGTGGTCCCACTGAGGTGCACCCTGAACCTATCAGGTGAGTCTCTTTTCACCAAAGGACTGTGCTCCTTTCTTTCTGGTGACTTAGGTTGCTTTCCAAGAGGGGTGAATTTGTGCATGGGCCCTTTAAGAGCAGGCTCCCTTTTCTGTTATGTCTGATAGGTTTTCTGGGGATATTCCCCACTGTAGTTAATAGCCAGCAAAACCAGATATACAACATTTGTCTCATTTCCAAAAGCTGCTTAAAGCAGTAACACTCCCCTGCTCAGATCCCCAACTCCTACAGGAAAGGCCGCATACCTTAGGATTTTTCCAGGCCAGCCAAGAAGCAGCATGGCTTGTGAAGGTGGCTTTTTTCTCCTCAGAAAGGAATTTCTGCCTCTTCCACTTCAGACAGCACTGCCCCTTGTTTTGGGGGGGTTTTGTATCCAGTTTTCAGTTCTCTCTCAGGGGTAATTGTTCCAAGGGTAGTTGTAAATTTGTTGTGTCCATGGAAGGAGGTGAGTTCAGAGTCCACCTATGCTGCCATCCTGACACCATCTCTCTACCCTTGGTATTTTTGACAAATCAGCTTTCTGTAATATTGTAGGCTAGATTCTACATTGTGATATGCCCACTATATCAATCAGGGTTCAACCAGAGAAACAGAACCAGGAAGGAGGATATATGTATTAAGAGATTTGTTACAAGGAATTGGTGGGAGCTGGCTAGGTAAGTCTGAAATCCATAGAGCAAGCTATTGGGAAGGGCAGGCTGGAAATCTCAGGCATGAACTCAAGCTGCTGCCCACAGACAAAATTCCTTCTTCATCCAGAGAACCCTCAACTCTGCTTTTAGTGTATTTCAACTGATTAGATCAGGCCCACCTAGATTATCTAGAAGAATCATCCTTACTTAGAGTCAACTGATTATAGACTTTAATCACATCAGCACCCCAGAATCAACACACCAAAAACTTAACTCACAATATTTCATCTAAGTCTGGTTCTCCACCAGTGCTATCTCAAGAAATTGTGCTGCTGTTTTTCCAGCTATAAATGCAGGGAATCAGGACTATTATCTTTGACAGTTCTCTCTGTTATCCCACACACACATGAAATCATACACATCTGATACATTGCCAAGTCTTATAACATAAATATCTATATTTATACCTATAAATATCTTCACAGCAACATCTAGATTAGTGTTTGATTGAATAACTGGGGAATGTAGTCTGGCCAAGTTGACATATATAACTGACCATCACACTCACCAGGTTAAGACTGAGAGTTAGATTCTAGACTGTTATACAGCTCATGGTAAGACAGGGTACTATATCCTAGAATACGATATACGCACCACAGTGAGATTGAGAGCTAGATCCTATAGTATAATATATCCACCACAGAGTAAAAGTCACCCTGTGTAGCAGCTGCAGAGCAGATTTGCGGTCTTTGTCCTCAATATCCCGAAACTACGGTGAGAGCTCTCCATATTTCTATGGAGGTCCCTTTTTTAATACTGTAAATTGTATAATAGGTACATCAAGAAAACAGCAGTGACCATCTCCTGTGAGCTTGGCTATGTGTAGGATATTTCACTGGTCAGACTTGATCTAAATCTGTGAGTCTATATTTTTGACATTTTAAGACCAATCCCTTTACCTAGGCTATGATCTCCAATAGCTCCCACCTTCTTGGGAATCTCATACTATCAATTAGCTTTTTCTCTTCTGTTTCTTTATCTGTTCTGGATGATCCTATACACATACGTTTAAATTTTCTCCAATCTCTCCCATTTGAAAAACAAAACAGTACTCCATTCAACTCCTCCATCACCATCTCTTCTTTTCCAGCCTAACCTCTCAAAAGAGTTATTTGTGTGTCTTATCTCCATTTCTTGGCCTACCCTTTCTATTTAACCCACTCCACTAACTCTACTCTGATGGCTTTCACCACATTACCAGTGACCTTCACGTTACTAAATCCAGTAGAAATTTTGGGATTCAGCTAACAGTAGCATTTGACACCACTGATCATTCATTTCTTTTTATAACACCCTCGTCCCTCTTCCAAGAGTTTATAACACATCTTCTCTGTTTTATACACTCTTCTAGTTTTCTTCTTAGATTTTTGGATACTCTTTCTCAATCCCTTGCTTATTTTTCTTTACCCAGACTTTAATGGTTGGATTTCCTCAGATCTGTGCTGAGCCTTCTTCTGGCTCAAATCTCTTCACTTTCTTCTGTTTTAGCCATTACTACTCTAGTCCAAATTCACATTATTTCTTTCCAGGACAGCACCATTTTGTTCTGTCCTCTATCCATTTCTTAAAGTGATGCTTTTAAAAACAGCTAAGATCATGATCCTTTTCTGGTCATGACTTTCGAGTACTCTTAAAGTATAAAGATTCTTAAAATAAATAGTATGATCCACAAGGTTCTTCATGATCTGGACCCTACCCATCTCTCTGGCTTCATCTCTCACTCACTCCTCTTTGCTTCTTGAGCTTCTCATTTCTAGAATCCACCTTACTTCTTCACACCTCTGGACGCTTATCCTTCCTGACTTTTTTCTTTTAGTCTGGAACACTCCCTTCCTTCAAGGAGTTGGTTCGTACTTATCTTCACATCTAAGCTCAAACATCACTTTCTTAGAGAAGATACTCTTGATCCTTAGACCAGATCACATGCTCCAGCTAAAATCAAAGTTTCTAGCTTTTTTCCTTCATGGCTTGTATCACAGTTTGTAATCATATATTTATTTGCATGACTATTTGATTGATACCAGGCTCTCCCACTAGAATGTAAGCCCCTTGAGAAGAGAGACCATGTTTATTTTTTTCATTACTTTATCTCTAGTGCCTGGCCTGGTACAGGAATTAATGTATATTTGTAGGAATTAATATATATTTGTCAAATAAATATTGACACAGAATTGTGTTTGTACGTTGGCAAATTTTAATCAAACAAAAAAAGAACTTATTGATTTCTTACTATGTATCCAGCACTGTGACAACTACAAATAGAAAGAGTACTAGTGAATTTGAGAAGACAGGATTTGCTAACCCTTTCTAAGGGAAAACTCAAAGAAATGCCTTTTGAAACTTTCTGATACTTGTCCCTCGTCACCATCAAATTCTGCTGGCCATGTCATCTGGAAAATTGGGGCTATTTAGCTCAAGAACTATATAGTCACAGTCAGAGAGATAGATCATACAACTCCTCTGAACCTCTCATAGTCCTTGCCGTTGGGCAATCCCCATGAAACCCATTAAGCCCAATTTCCACATCTTATAAATTCTCACTCTGCCCATACACTTCTGTCCTTTCCAAAGCTGGAATTGATCCTCTAGCTTTTTAACCAAACCAATTACATGTCAACATGACAGCTGCAGACACGGCTTTAAGGAGACACGAGCAAATAAAACTGAAATAAACTCTTTCTGCTCTTTTCTGCTTGAGATTAATGCTTGGATGTCAAAAGAAAAGTCGAAACTAGATGAATAAATGAGCCTAATCTAGACCCCTGTACCATCCATTCATTCCAACCATCATTTATTCTTTGTGCTGAAGGTTCACCTTATCCCTCCAGAGTACATGAAGTGTGATCTGTTAGCCAAAATAGCGCTAACTGGTTAGAGAGACCCTTGAAAGAAGAGAATGAGTAAGGGATCCATTTTAAATGTACCAGGTATGCATGTGTTTCCTGCTTCAGCATTTATACTTCCTTTTTTTAAAATTAAACCTTTTATTTTGAGATTATTTAATTAAATTAATTAATTAATGATATTTTTTATTGAGGTAACATTGATTTATAACTTTATATAAATTTCAAGTTTACATCATTATATTTCGATTTCTTTGTAGACAACATCATGTTCACCACCGAAAGGCTAATTTCCATCCATCACCGTACACATCAACTTTGTTTTTATAGCTTGTTCTTTTCTTTAGTCAGACCAGCTTCATCTTTATGAATGGTGCTGAAGCTTCTGTAAGAGGTTTTTCAGGGGTGCATTGGGCAGTAGGGGATAGATTTGATTGTAGTATGAGGAATGGTCACACAAATTGGTAGTATTGGGGCCACCTAGTTCCTACTCATTCAGTGGCCCTGAGATCTTCCTGTGCCCCTCCAGGTCCACTCACCCAGCTCTCCTTTCCAGAAGCTGAGCCCTCTGACTTCCTTCAGATTCAGCCAATGAGAGGAGTGCATAGGGGATTGGAAGGAGGCAGGGAAGTGGGGTCCAGGTATTTACGTCTCTGACACTCTCCCGTGAGGTCTCAGGGGCTGGCAGTGTCTTAGTTAGAAGGATGTGGCTGCTAGTAAGTTTATCCTTTCTACAGGACTCTCTCTTCTTCCATGTCTGGTAACTTATTCCTGCTCTTGTTTCTCAGGGCCAGGGAGTAGGGGGGCTCTGTTGCTGCGGGTCTGTGAGTGTCTCAAGGACATAGACTAAAAGGTCTTCAGCTCTTCCACATTGCTGTCCAGTTCTGCTTATTCATCGGAATTAAGTCCAAGAACACATTTTCCTCATCTTTTCCTCAACATTCAAAGAGGTGGCATTCCTATCAAGGTCTCAAGATAAGTCCAGAAGCTTACCAGGAGCTCTACTTCATCAGAATGAAATATTCAGGGGCCAGCCCCACAGCCGAGTGGTTAAGTTCATGTGCTCCACCTAGGGTTTCATTAGTTCGAATCCTGGGCGCGGACATGGCACCACTCATCAAGCCATGCTGAGGTGGCATCCCACATAGAACAACCAGAAGGACCTACAACTAGAGTATACAACTATGTACTGGGGGGGCTTTGGGGAGAAGAAGAAGAAAAGAAAAAGAAGATTGGCAACAGATGTTAGCCCAGGTGCCAATCTTTAAAAAAAAGAATGAAACATGCAGATGATGCAGGTGGGTACTGCTCCCAGCCCTGCTAGGCTTTCTCTCTTGTGCCAGTTTTGTGACCTGCATTCAGACAGTGTCATTCTTACCATCCCTCTCCCTGAGTGTCTGTAGCACTAGTTCCCAAATGCCGGTTCCAGGATGAACAGTCTGAGAGTGGCTGCTTAAGTTATAGACACAGATTCCTGAGTCTGGGGTACTAGGTTGTAATCTGGCAGGTCTGGCAGGTCTGGGGTGAGGCCCTGAGACCAGTGCTTTTATAAGTTCCCCTAAGTCTAGTCAAGTTTGGGGGCCCCTGCTCTACGTCCCACTTCTTCAACCTCTTCCAGTTTCCTCTTTTGTTTCTTAAAGAGATTTATATAGAATACACTATCTCCATCTATCAGGTTTGTGGATTTCTATCTCATCTTTATCATCATATACAGTATGATAGTATAGTCATCAGTATAGTTCATAATCCCCTTTGAATTTTATCAGGTTAGTTTCTTTTGGGGAGAGTAAATCTTTCCAATAACATGATATGTCATTTCTCTAAAACCTCCAAGCCGTGAAAATGCCTATAAGACCACATATACAATTTAAATCAAAATATCAAGTTCACTTCTAAATATTTGTGTAAAATCTATCCTTGCCTACACAGTAGATGTATGTGTGTGAGAACACAAGAATTCTCACCAAATTTGTTTCTTAATATTGTCTTCTGTCCTCTTGTCACAGTTGTTCTCCTTCCTGTCATATCTGCTGTCTTCCAACTGTCCAGTTTTGTCTGATCTTTATTCTCAAATTCAGTTTAACCTCTTGACCAGGTCAGCACATTTTTTTCTCCAACCTATTTTTTTATTTTCAGAGAAAACAATCCATCACTCCATTCTAGTATTCCTAAATCTTCCATTCTCTTCCAAAGTCAACTTTCCACTAAGGGAAACACTACTGTTTTCCAAGCTGTTCAGAGCTTCTTAACAGACTTTTTCAAAAGGCATCTTTCATTTCCACAATTCATCAAAATTAGATAGCAATGTAACAAATCTCATCAGGTTTCTGTTAAGTCTCTGAGTCTTGTCCCCACTAGATGGCACATCCAACCAGCCACTCTTTTATTCTCTAATTCGTGAGTCTTGGTTGCAACTGCTTAACTACCCTACAAGCTGCCTCCTTCCACCAGGCTCCTGTCAGGGGAACAGAGGGTGCTGCTCAAGAACCCTCCTTTGAAGTCTGAACCCTCTCAGTGTTTTATCCCTCTTATCCTCTCATCTATTCAATTGTAAGCAATTACGCTTATCTCCCCAAACCCAGCCTCATCTTTTTCTATGGTAATAGAACCTCTTATTTTTAGACAAGTATATGACTTCCCAAAATAAAGACTCCATTTGCTCCTGGGTATAGCCAGGTGAGTAAATTCTAGTGGTCTGTGCAGCTTTGGAGATGGGGCATGTCTTTCTTCATTTCCTCCCTGCTCCCTGTGGGACTTTGCTGAGAGTGGCAGCTGCTTAGATTGTGAATTTGATGCCAGAGAGTCTATCTTGGACCATGAGGAGAGGGCAATATCCTGTGCAAAACATCGTGGTTGGTTGCAAAGGATCTGGGCCTCTAAGGCCTTAGGAACAAAGCCACTGTGCTAGCGTGGACTGCTTGGTCTCAGGTATTGTTTATATGTGAGAAAACCAGACCATGTTATTTAACACAGGGTTATTTTGTGATTTCTGTCACTCTCAACTAAACCTAATCCTAACTGATTCAGAATTTGGTATCTAAAAGTGGGTATTACAAGTAAACATATCCAAAATGAGTCACTGGCTTAGTGGATTGGGTAGGATAGTATGGTTTAATGAAATGTTGCAAAACATTTGGTTAAATCATTTCTGGCAAAAAACCGTGTGCTGATTGGGGCAGCAGGAAAATTCAGGATGTTGGGCTGTGTTGGCCACTTTGTGCCACTTTCAGCAAAGGCCTAAAAGAGAAAGATAAACTCGAGCCAGAACTAGCTCACCTGCAAATAGAAGTAGAAAGGAATATTCTTGGCTTGTGGCCTGAAAATTACTGAGCGTCCGATAATTTGGGGTTTTGCAGGGATAAAAAACCTAACTGCATTTTTATCCTAAATAAATTGGTAAGAAGCAAGCATTGCCTAACCATAGATAGGACTCTGCCCCAACATGGTTTTCAAGCACATTCTGATAATTGTTCTCTGCAAGACAATGGAGGCCAGCTCAGAGGCACATATCCATTCAGGGAGCTTGTCTTCAGATGGCTGCAAGGTAGGCCCTCTTTAGGTGAAAGAGAAAGGAGTGATCACAGAGGAAAGTAAAGGTCAAGAGCCTCTACACTTAAAAACTGTATCAAGACCAGATCTTTGGGCAGCATTACCCACACATGGAACAGACTGGGTACAAACGGATCAGAAGCCCACTAAGTTTCTGAGGGCATTATATCACCAAAGAAACCACAAACTTGGTCTGTAAAAGTCTGTCCAACCCCTGGAATAATAAGGATTATCTAAAACCTGTGCCAGTGGGAAACAGGATACAAAAACTGTGAAACCCCCAAATAAGGCATAGCTCCAGTGCCTACCTCAGATGGGGTCATGGCAGAAAATGGAAGACAAGAAAGCCCCAGCATGCAGAACCAGGGACCACAGAAGTCAAAGGTCAGAGGAGAGCTTCCCAGGGACCAGAGGGAAAGGCAGCCAGGTGGGTTAACCAAATTCTTCATGATTCTTGCCCAGGGGAATTTCATTGTTGCTGTGGGCTAGTGACTGTTGTGTTTCCCATTCTCTCTTTTCTAAATGGCCATTTTTCACTGTGGTGATTTTGTTTCGATTTCACAATTGTATATTGAATGTGTGCGTTGAGGGGCTGGGGGTAAAACACTGGCATAGGTGTGATTATATTAGGTCCTCAATTTTTTAAACTTCTGATATCTTTTCAAATGAGAAATTTATAATACCAAACATTCCCATTGTTCTATCGTAAAGCACCAGTACAATCCCTGGATTCTTTTTTTTTTTTGCTCCTTCCATAGATGGCAAGTTAATTATGCATGATAGAGTAAACTTACTACTGTAAAATGCAAAACAAAAAGAGAAGAAAAGCAAAGAGGTTCATAAAGTTAAAAGTTGTGTATTACATTATACTTTCGATGACCTCCTGCTGGTCTTGAAGGAAAACAGCTAACTTCATTCTATTCTCCCTTGGTATTAGCTTCAATTTCCTTTTCAAGCTTCTCAAACATACAATAAGCTTTTGATTATCAAGATTTCAAGTGTTCTACTTGACAGCCAATGTGTATTTATGAAGGGAATGACTAAAGAAGCAACTTGACTCCACCTAGGGAACGGTTTCAGCCAGCCCTCAGTGAGTCTCTGTGACCGTAGAGGAAACTGAAAAGAACTCTTTGGCCTTATTTTCACAATTGTTTTGGTCCCTCCAGGGAAATGCACAAAAGTGTTGCTGAGAAGCATGTATTATACATTTCTTATTTGTTTATTTATACCCCACCTTATTCCAGAAAGGATTTAAGATGGCTTATGTAGATACATATGGTAACACAAATAAATTCACAAGAGGTGAGAAAGTTGAGGCAAAATAAAAAGTGTAAGAAAGTAAGATGTTACCAGCAATAAATTGAGTGTAGAAAAAGTATGTCATGAAATTCCATGTATTTGCCAAAAATGGGCCACCATTTTGTCTGTTTAAAGAAGAAGATGGCCTTAGTTATGCTTTTTATAGTCTTTGAAAGATAAAAAACAACCAGTAGCTCCAAAGAAGCATAACTATTTCGGAGAGACACATGTCTCATGGATACGTCCTAGGGACATAAAATGGGTAATGTCCTTAATCTGCTTTATAGCAAAGACTTTTTTCATAAGATTATCTCTGATAGCATCCTTCATTATAAACTGATGAAATCATTCCAAGACACATTTAAGTTAATTATATGTTGGGTGGCGTTGGTGAGGCAGTATCTAGGGATCCAGGTATACATATTCCTTATTAACTAACTTTATCCAGAGATAGACCCTAAAATATCTAGAAGAATGGAAGAGCCGCATATTCTTATGGCAATCATTTTTTCCTTCACATTAATTAATATTTATTGTGTGCAAAGACAATGCTAAGTTTAGGGGATAAAGTCCTTAAAGTATAGTCTTAGTATCTGTCTTTGTTTGGGGAGGAAGAGGACATGTTTATCAAATAATCTCAAAAATAGAAATAAATTATTAACTATGATAAGTAGGCTAATGGAAACATCTAGAAAGTTAGTGACAATTAAACTGAGACAAGGTGAGTAGCATTTACCCAGCATGGGTGGAGGTTGTGGTGTCAAGGAGAAAAATAGGATAACGGGACGGGAGGGATAAAAAGGCAGTCTGCGGAACAAACAGCACAGATGAAGGCCTAAGGTGGAAGCATTTGGGTTCACTTGACGAGATAGAGAGAAGGCCAGCATGGCTGGAGGCTGGAGGGCAGAACAAGAGCATTGTGAGAAGACTGGAGAGACAGACAGAGGCCAGACTATGCTGGATCTTGTAGAATAGATGAGGGTTTTAGATTTTAACCTAAGACTAGGGGGAAGTCATTGAAGGCTTTTAAACATGGAGTGGCTCAGGCAGATTTGTATTTTTTAGATAGCTCAGGGTGAGGTGTGGAGTGTGGAAAGGTTAGAATAGGGATAACTGTGGAGAGAAAAGTTAGAAGGCTCTTGTGATGTGAAAGACCATGGTGGCTAAGATTACAGTGTTGTCATAGAAAGACAAAGAATGAATTTGAGAGATATCTTCAAGTTCAACTCAACCGGACCAATATTTCTGTCCTCAAGAGACTTAAATAGCTATTGATTGGCAGTGATTTTGAGAATATATTTCCTAACAAGTCCTTGGAGCGCAGTTATTTTATGTGGCAAGTTAAGTGCAGAGCTGTGTGCTTTAAAAGCCAGCGGTGCTGGGGATAGAAGGAATAAAAGCTGAGCGGCCTTGGATAGAGGTCATCTCATCTCCCCCTGAAGATGAGCAGTCAGGACTCAAGGCAGGGCCAAGGTTCTCTTCAGGAAGTAATTCTTTAAATCTACCTGAACGCACAGAACCAATAATGAAGACATCCATGTCCTCTGCCATCGAGCGTAGGTGGTGAGAATTTTAACTGGACGGTTTACATAGCAGGTGTTTCCACCATGACCACTAAAAATCTCACTGGAGCACTCATGCCACGTGAATTTCTGTTACACTTTTTGTGTATCTTCTTGTGCCTTCAATAAAATGAGCAACACAACTTTGCCTCACTTTTTTAAATGAAGTGAATTGCTACAAAGGATGATCAGATTGAAGCTGAGGTGAGTTTGCCAACAACAATGACTGGTTTTGGAGAAGTTGATCTTTAGCCCTTCTTTCTACCAATCACTAGATAACATGGTCAGTTGTCGATTAAGACTACGCGTAGTTTGTAATCCTAAAGTTGTGTCATCACAATTTGCAATTTTTCATCACATGAAAACTGCTTATCGCTATAGCTTCTAGTAAGTAGTCTCTAGTCTCTAGGGCATCCATTCAGATCTTCCAATAGTGGTTTAAAAGGAGGCTGGTAAGAGGTAAGCCCCATTTTAGCCCACCGGGAAGCTCCCTCTTCTCAGTGTTATCACAGAGCAGGGGTTATGAGAGTCAGTTGTTAGGAGTCTTCATGGAGCTCCTAGAGCTTAGAATACAGTTGGTTCCTGTTCATGGAATCAAAGGTTGTAGCCTCGACTGCACCTCTAGCTGTACCTGTGGCGCACATGGGAGTAACAGCTAACACTTATTCAGCATTTATGTGTAGGGCACTGTTCTGAGAGCTTTATCTAGTTTCAAAACCAACTTATTTTACAAATGCCCAAACCAAGGCACCAGCCAGGATGTATCCAAGGTCACCGAGCCAGGCCTGAACTGGGCAGTCTTCTCTGCTATCTGTGCTCTTGAATGCTCTACTCGGCTGCCTGGATGGCGTGCTCAAGAAACGGTCAGTCAGTTTAGATGGAAATCTGTAGTAGCATTTCCTATTTGGTTTTCTTTCTCTCTTATTTGTTTTTCCCAGGAAAATCGATGTTCACTTTGTTTCAGCAAAAGAAAATGCAGTGGCGCTGTGCAGGCTTCGTGGCTCTGAGCACACATGGAGCTTTCACACCACAACTCAAGTTCAAGCCAAAAAGCCAAGAAAGATGCGCCCCAGAACATGACACATTCTTTGTTGTGACTTCTCTTCTGCCATTTAGTTTGCTGAAATTTAATATGACAGCACAGTGGCAGGGAGCTTAATGATGTTTCTCATCTGTTTCAAAATTTGCTTTATTTAAACACCAAAGCAAATCACTCAGATGCTGTCATAGAGAACTGTCTCTCTTGTTTTGTATTGAGCAACTATAGATCTTATGGCAGACTGTAAAGAAAGACAGAACTCCAGTGCTTGATGGATTTGTGTTCAGAGAGGAATCTGCACACTCCATGTGCTTCCTGAAGGTGCCCTCAGAAAGGTCTGCTTGTACTTAGAAGTCAGTTTTGTGTCTCTGACCTAGCTTCCTATTTCTCAGGGAAAATGGAGACTAGCAGGCAGGAACTGCCTCCGTGTACTTTCTCCAATGCATGAATCTGTCGGCACTTCCTGGCCTTCCAGTGTTAGAGGTGGGCTCTGTCGGAGGGCCTCTACAGGGCAGGCTGAGGAAGGAGGACCTGCTGGTGCAAGAATAAACAGATAAATGGGGCCGGAAGAAAATCCACAAATATTCCTTAGAGAATAAAAAAATACTGCCATCTCATGCCTGTTAGAATGGCCATCATCAAAAAACAAGAGATGGCAAATGCTAGTATGGAGAAAAGGGTACCCTTGCACACTATTGGTGGGGCTGTAAATTGGTACAGCCACTATTGAAAACGGTATGAAGGTTCCTCAAAAAATTAAAAATAGCACCACCATATGATCCAGCAATTCCACTTCTGGGAATATATCCAAATGTAATGAAAACACTAACTGCAAAAGATATCTGCACCCCCATGTTCACAGCAGCATTGTTTACAATACCCAAGACATGGAAACAACCTACGTGACCACCGATGAATGAATAGATAAAGAAGCTGTGGTATATATACACAAAGGAAGATTATTAAGCCATAAAAAAATGAGGAAATCCTACAATTTGCAACAACATAATAGAGCTCGAAGGCATTATGTTGTGTATGATCTCACCTATATAAGGAATCTTAGAAACAAATCCCAACTCATAGAAAAAAGAGATCAAGTTTGTGATTACCAGAGGCAAGGCGGAGAAAGGGGCAGTTGGAGGAAGGTTATTGAAAGCTACAAACTTCCTGTTATCAGATAAATAAGTGCTAGGGATGTAATGCACAGCATGATGTCTATAGCTAACACTGCTGTATGATATGTAGGAAAGTTGTGAAGAGAGTAAATCCTAATCCTTTTCATCACAAGGAGAAATTATTTTTCTTTTCTTCTTTCTTTTCTTTTTATTGTATCTATAAGAGAAGATGGATGTTAGCTGACCCTATCGTGGTGATCATTTCACAATATATGTAAATCAAACCATCATGCTGTATGCCTTAAACTTATTTAGTGATGTATGTCAATTATTTCTCAATAAAACTGGAAAAAAATAGTATACTATAAAGGTGGCATTTAAAATTAATAGGATAAATAGATATATTAAAATAAATGTTGCTAGATCTATCGGCTAACAACTTGTCATTTATGAGTAAATAAATAAAACATACATACATATAGCTAGGTCACTGTTGTACCAAACCCTGTTCTTGGTTCCTCATAATGGAAACTGACTCTGTGTAGCTTAAGCTGAAAAGAAATTTATTGGAAGGATTTTAGGTAGATCACACAATTCATGAGAACCTCATGAAACCATCCTGGGAAATAAGGCCACCCATTATGGTTAAGTAGTTCATTCACTGCCTAAATGCATTTGGCTGAGGGGATAATTAGGGGCTGAAATCCAGTCCACCTTCTGCTCACCAAGCCATGTGTCCTGGTGTGTGCCGCATCAACCCAAAGGAAAAGATGTTTCATGTCTCACGTGAAAGCTCCAGCTATTTGCCAGGCTGTGCATCCAAGGGCCTGTGTCCACCTGGAGGGATGCCTTTCTCTGATCTGTACAATGGCACTGTCTACACTAGCCATGGCCTGGTCTCAGAACTAACCTGGTTGGCCTCTAGCCTCTGACCTGAAATACTGAATGCCACAGCTGACACCCAAGGACCCAAGATAAAGGCACAACCACTGAAGTGA
Organism: Equus quagga; assembly: GCF_021613505.1. Lineage (NCBI taxonomy): Eukaryota > Metazoa > Chordata > Mammalia > Perissodactyla > Equidae > Equus > Equus quagga. Next base: position 89,279,895 of record NC_060269.1, read on the forward strand.
ATTTGAAGCTGCTCCTGTTTTTGACCTCACTAGTTCCAGGATCCTGGATGGGAGAGGCCAACTGGCCGAGCTTCGGCCTTATACTCATAACCTAATTGTTCGCAATATTGGAAAGCAAGTGCCTGGCTTTTTGACTTCCCAAAACACACAGTAGCATATTGCATCTTACAGAAAGCCAAAATTTAATACCAATTAGTTAAATGTTATATGGTAAAAAAAATCTATTTATTGGCTCTTAGAATAATGAAGGACTTTAGAAAGATCCAAGAAGAAACCACCAAGGCACAAATTGATACGTGCAGCATGGAATTAAAAATTTTACGTCAAAAAACACCAAAATTATAAGGTAAATGAGAAATTGGGAAAGAAAGGGAATAACATATAAGATAAATAAAGCTCTGATAAGCTGATCACATAAAAATTTCTCAAAAATCAATATGAAAAATATTCTGTTAAAAAAATGGCGCAAGGACACAAGTGGGTTGTTCACAGGAGAAATAAAGAAAGAATGTGAGAAATTCTGGGCCTTTCTAGTTGTCTGTCCCATCTCATGGGTGAGAACTTGCTGGGGCTGTGGAGCCAGGCCTGTGACTGGCCGTCTGTGAGCCCAGCCTGCTGTGCAAGATGAGGATGGTTCTGACAAAACGGGGGAATTTGGAAGTCAAACCCAAGAGAAATGACACTGAGCAAGTTTGAGATCTCTACTGAAAAATTAGCTAAGGAGAACAGTCCACACAAAGTTCAAGTGTTCAAGAGGCTCTCTCTTTGTATTATCTCATTTAAATCTCAGACAACAAATGTAGATTTTTTATAATTCCTCTTGTACAGCTGAGGAAATGAAAGCTCAGAAAGCTGAAGGGACTTGCCCAAGGTACAACAAGCACGTGGATGAGCCAGGATCTGAACCCATGGGTGTTCATTGTTTATTGCTGTTTTAGTTGCCAAAAATATTTATGATGTTTACACTGCCATCGAACAAATAGAACTGTGACTTATGATTCAGAGTCATCATAGCTGATTTCATGTACTATCACGTTTCAGACAATTACGCTTAATTTCGTCCTGGAACTTTGGAGAATGACATTGTCGCTTGGGTGGGGCCCTAGGAACCCTGGAGGTGGCTCTGTGGGTGTTATGATTTACTGCGCCCCTTGTTACATTCCCTGCTTCTGTCCTGCCAGCCTCACACTTGGCTCAACCTTTTTTCCTAAGGAACAACGGTGTAGACAAAAAGACTCCTCCCTGGGCAGAAGTGCTTCCATAGAGATGCTAAGTGAATTCATTGAGCTTCCTGCTCTTGCAGTCCCTCCCCTCAGGCCACCCGCCCCTCTTCCTCACTCTTTGCAGCTGCAGAATCACCACGACATCCCTGCTCATTGTAAGGGACCAGACTAGGCAAATAGGAAGACGGATGGTTAGTCAGGGAAATTTGGGCCACCGTGATGGGAAAGGTGCAGAGGAAAACATTATGGCCCGGGTCCCTTTGAAACCTGCTGACAGTTGACAGATGAGCATCCATAAAATGACAAAGGCCTCCCTGTGTAAAGCCCTTTGCCATCAGCGCTTCTCCCTGGGAAACTAACTGCCCTCAACTGTCAGTGAAAATATTATGATTTTTTTCTGGTAATTATTCTCCTCCCTGTTTCTCTAACCACAGACCGAGCCTGCACTTTGCATGTGTCGGTTTTCTCCGTCCTGGTGCCTGCACCAACCCCTGCCCATCAATTTCTCAATAAGATATGAGGAGTTATCCTGCTGATTAAATGATTGTAGCTGGGACAGTAAACTGGAATGTGTAACTGTATGAGCTACTTATGGTTACAAGGGACACATATTGGGAGAATTCTAAAGATTTTTTAAAGTAGCGTTAGTAGTCCCTGAGGACCCATGAAAAAGATCTGCACGTATTTACAAAGCTTTGAGACTGCAGCAAACAATGAATCCTAAAATGATGCTTACCTCCTCGAAGAAGCCCTGCTGCCGGGCCTGTGCAGCTTCTCGTTCTGTCTATTTTGTCTGTCCCGTTGCTTTCTGCAACAGAGGCTACTAAAAGTGTGGGAGAGGAAAGAAGATGGAGGGAACCTGAGGGGGTCGGATGTTGTGACAACCTGTGGCAACGCTAAGAGAGAGGGAGGGATCTTCTTTCCTGCAGGATTCCTTTACCTTGGGCATCCTCCCAGAAATCCACAGGAGGCATTTTCCCCTCTCAGATGATAACTTTGGATTGGGGGCTTCTCTTGATCTCTTTTTCTCCAGAGCAGTCCTGTCCAATAGGATTTTCTGTGGTGTCCGATGGGTGATCTCGTGCGGCTGTTGAGCACTTGAAATATGGCAAGCAGGACTGAGAAACTGGATTTTAAGTTTTATTTGATTTAATTAATTTAAATTTGGATTTAAGTGAGCCTGAGGGACCAGCAGCATTGGGCAGTGCCACTCCAGAGGCCCCTTCGTGTGCACCTCAGTGCCATATGTGAAGTATTCAACCATTGTGAATGTTGACTTTTGAGGAGGAATTAAAAATTGGACGTGCATCTCAAGTATGATCTCCTACAAGATTCAGGTCATGTAACACAGGGTAAAGCAGCAATGGAGCCCTTCCAGGAATTCCCTGTAGTCACTTCCTGTTTCTGTCACAAGCCTTTCCTTTAGAGCCTAACTCTGGAATGTTCTACTTCTGTCCCAAGCTTGAGCTGGACTCTACTATATGCCTTTCTCTTTGAAAAAGAGAGTGAATCCTTTGCCTTTTTGGACTTTAAGGCCATTTCCATTGGTTTCAAATGAGAAATTCTTCCGTGTCAGCCACCTGATCCACCAATTTGGTCAGTGTCTCCTGGGCTCTGAGTTCAGGAAATACCTGACCAGCTTTTCCTAGCTTCTCAGCTCAGCTTCCATCTTGATCAGCGATGCCTGCTGAGTTCCAGTCCCCTCAGCTCTGATCTTCCTGCGTTTTTTCTCTCGGTCCTTCTTATCCTTGCTCTTCCAGTTTTGAACTTTCTTCTGCATCCTCTCTTCCTTATTCTACCATCTTTAGCTCGGCTCTTTGCATGCTCTGGAATCCCTGAGTCGTGCCCTTAGTGGGATCCATCTCTTGAGTAGCTTTAGAGTTCAAGTACACATTTGGTTTGTGAAGGAAAACTTCCACATCACTTTCCAAATTCCTAGCATTGTTTACCCACAAATCTTTACAATTTCTAAGCTCTATAATTTACGTTTTACCACATTTGCTTTCATTCATCAAGTTTGCTTTTCGGTCTGCTGCCCTTTCTGGGAAGATATCAGACATGTTTTTCTTTGTCTCTATTGCTGTTGCTTCAACTCCCCTCACATTCACACACACACACACACACACACACACACACAGATATGTATTAGAATAATCCATTAAACCATAAGATAAACTCAATAGAGAGAGGCTGCTGTTTTAAATATGTGTACCAGTATTTAATTAGAGATATTTATGAATGTATATTATACTCTCCCCTCCCCCAGAAATGTTTTTTTCCATTATTATTAAACTAGCCTGACAAGGTATACAAAAGCATTTCACAGCTTCTACAACATCACGTGAGTGTGAATTTTTGTTGTTACTGTTTCAGCAGCACTCTTGCAGGGCCGACTTCAGGTTGACTGCTTCAGAGTCGGGTAATGGCTGTCTGCTTGCTGGAAATTGCCTGCTTGGCCTACAAGGATTGTCCTCAGCTGCCATTATCTGTACCTCACTCTGTCCCCATTACTGACTGGGCCAGAGGTGGGGACTTGATCCATGTTAGAAAAATGACATTCTCCTTCCTAGGTATTTGGTTTGTGATGAAAAGACAGGCAGTCAGCTTGAGCTCATTACATTGGAGGAAAAGTAAATGTGGGAGCTTTGCAGGGAAAATCTTCTACCCTCCAGGTGGACTGAGAACATGCAAAAATAGGTCTGCAGGGAGAGACAGAGAGAAAGAGAGTATTGGACTCACAGAGAGAAGCAGAAATGGAGCATAAAGACCAAGTTTTGATGGCCCTTCTTGGCATCTGGTTGCTTTCTTACTCTTTATACCTCTGTATATTTATATGAATGCTTGTTTCTGTTCCTTACAACCAAAGAATTCAAAGGAATATAAGCACGGTGCTGAGAAAGTAAAAATCCTGGGAATAATCTAGTTAACTACATGTTCTTCTGTGTCGTAAGCTATAACCCTTGGTCGGCTTGGCCATTGTATAAAACCATGCTAGTCATCACAAAGGTGAGAAGTGCTGGAGAATCAATCTAAATTCATCATTACCTTTGGAATCACAATGCACCAAATATTCCATTGATGATTCAAGACTGGTAACTAGTGGGGAGAACATAAGTTGTGTGTGGCCGTGGCCATGGCCCTGTGACGTGCCTGTGCAGATTGCCTACTTTTGTAATGTCAGGGTCCAGGGAACCCTGGGGGCACCGCCATGAAATCCATTGCCAAGTTCCCTTTGTCAGGCACTATGGCTCTCATACGTGATAAAGAGCCACAGCAGCGCCGATCAAGTCATCTCAGCAAATTTTATTTGGGACGCAGGTACATAGCTCCTACAGCATCTACCTCCAGTTCTTATCAAGTCTGTAGGCAGCTCCTCAGCCAACACACACCCCCAGTATGCATGAAATTGTGTGTTGTGGTGCATGTGGGTTGAGGGGAGGAAGGAATGAGTCGCAGAAGCCTAGAAGAGAGAATGCTTGTGATGACAGAGTTCTAGTTTTTTCAACCAATGTGACCATATCTTTGATGTCTCTAGCTTGAAGTGACAGCTATCTCCTGGTTATTGTTTTCATATTTCAGCTAGAAGACATTATCTTCTCTAATATATGTTTTCACATTATCTATTAGGACCAAAATCTCTGCTTCTTTGTCTAATTTAGGCTACACAAATGTATACTGAGGTGATTTTTCCCCTGTTACTACTCATGAAAAAGACTTTTATTTCCTCTTCTAGAGCCTGATTCAATGAGGAGAAATGAAAAGGCAAGAACAGATATCTGTCTTTTTCTAATGCAAGTCATGCTGCAAAGCCCAATTCGCCTTATGTAAGGGGCATCCACTTGCGCTTTAAAGAAAGGCGACAAGAGAGGTCTACTCATCTTTGAAAGGGGAATTGCCACTCACACAACAGGGAATGGTGGATACCATGGACAGGGCTGCAGAGAGGCAGTCATAGAACCTGAGTGTGGTTCTGATTTAACTACTCACTATAAGTCCCATTATTCATACTTCGGGCATTTCTCTTAGCTAACCACGAGAGTCCTCTTTTTTCATCTATTTAAAAAAATGGATCTAATAATACCCATCCTACATTTCTTACAGAGTTACTATAAAGGTCAAATAAGATAAGATATGAAAGTACAGTCACATGTCACATTACAGCATTTTGGTCAATGATAGACTGTGTATATGATGGTGGTCCCATAAGCTGATAATGATTGAAACTGAAAAATTCCTGTCACCTAGTGACATCATAGCCATTGTAATGTCATATGTAATCCATTACTCACATGATTGTGGTAATGCTAGTATAAATAAACTTACTGCACTGCCAGTCATATAAAAGTGTAACACATAAAATTATGTGCAGTACATAATACTTGATAATGATAGTAAATGACTATGTTACCAGTTTATGTATTCACTATACTATGCTTTTTATCATTATTTTAGAGTGTACTCTATCTTTCTATTAATAAAAAAATTGTTTACCGTAAAACAGTATGCCATGTTATGCTGACAGCAGCCTCATACATCTCACATTTACTGTGTTTCCTGATTGCATCGTTTTCTGTTGTGCTTGATTTAATCTTGTGTTGTTTTGATCATCATGGGCTTTAAGTGTACAAAATCCACTGCTAATATTGCCAGTAAGAGGCCACATGGAGCGACTGACCTGGAAACAAAATTAAAAGTGGTTAAAGTCTAAGAAGGTGGAAAATTAGTGATGGTTATTGCTCACCACTCAGGCATGTCCCATTCCACCACAGCTGTGACCTTGAAGAACAAGAACGGTGACAGAGCTGTTAAACAGTCTGCTTCAGTGAAGGCAATGAGACTAACGAAAATTCAAGAAGGGCCTCTATCAGACATAGAGAAACTTCTATGACCTGGATTGAAGACCAGACACAGAAGCATATCTCTCTTAGCACCGTGACAATCATGGCCAAAGCAAAAACTTTGTGATGTTGAAAGAAAAGGCTGGACCAGACTGCAATATTGAATTTACTGCTAGCTCTGGATGGCTTAAAGAATTCAAGAATCGTTATTCATTACATAATGTGAAAGTGAGTGGTCAGTCTGTGAGTGCTGATGTGAAGGCAGCTGAAGAATTTTTGGAAACTCTAGATAAGCTGATTGTGGAGGAAAATTTCCTGCCAGAGCAAATATTCCAAATGGATGGAATCTCCCTATTCTGGAAATGGATGCCTAAAAGGACTTTCATCCATAAGAAGGCCAAGTCAATGCCAGATGTCAAGGTTTTTAAGGACAGGATAACAGTCTTGCCTGGGGGCAATGTTTCAGGCTACAAATTGAAACCCATTGTGATCTGGCACAGCAAGAACTCCAGGGCCTTCAATAAGCACATGCTGCCAGTGTACCACAGAAGCAATAAGAAGTCATGGATGACCTAGCCCCTCTTCCAAGATGCCCACCTGAATCGCTGTGCCAGCAAAATGGAGAAGTACTGTTTAGAGAACAGTGTACCTTTCAAGATTTTGCTGGTTGTTGATAATGCTCCTGGACATCCTCCTTTTACTGGTGATCTTCATCCCAATATCAAAGTGGTGTTTCTCCCTCCAACACCTCTTTGATCCAACCAATGGATCAAGGAGTAATAGCAGCTTTTAAGGTCTGCTGCCTAGGTAGAACCTTTGCCCAGGCCATTGCTGTAGCTGAGGAAGACCCTGAGAAGACACTGATGCAATTCTGGAAGGATTACAACATCTATGACTGCATCAAGAACTTTGCTTGGGCTTGGGATGATGTCACCAACGAGCATATGAATGGCATCTGGAAGAAGACACCCAAGAGGTTCGACTATGACTTCAAGGGATTCGCCAAAGGTCAAGATGATGCAAAAATCTTCAAGGCTGTGGTTGAGACGGCAAACAACTTTAACCTGGGAGTAGATGAGGACGACATTGGGGAGCTCCTAGAGGCGATTCCTGAAGAATTGACTAATGAGAAATTGTTGGAACTGGAAAAATAACACAGTTAAAGAAGAGGCAGGAGAAAAGGAAACTGCAGGAGAAGAAGACAAAGAAGAACCCCCAACAAAATTCACAGTGAAGGGTTTAGCAGAAGCTTTTGCAAACCTCAACAAGCTCCTTAAAAAATTTGAAAACATGGACTCCAACACAGAAAGGTTTTCATTAATAAGGAGGAATGTTCATGGTGCATTATCTGTTTACAAGCAAATCTATGATGAAAAAAGAAGCAAACCACCATGGACATATTTCTGAAAAGAGTGAGACCTCCTCAAGAAGAGCCTCAGGCAGGTCCTTCAGGAGGCGTTCCAGAAGAAGGCATTGTTATCATAGGAGCTGACAGCTCCATGTGTTGTTGCCTCTGAAGACCTTCCAGTGGGACAAGATATGGAAGTGGAAGACAGTGATATTGGTGATCTTGACCCTCTGTAGGCCTCGGCTAATGCGTGTGTTTTCAACAAAAAAGTTTAAAAGGTAAAAAAAATTGAAAATAGAAAAAAGCTTACAGAATAAGGATATAAAGAAAAAGAAATGTTTTTGTACAGCTGTACAATGCGTTTGTGTTTTAAGCTGTGTTATTACAAAAGAGTCAAAAAGTTCAAAAAGTTTAAAAGTTTATAAAGTAAAAAGCTTACAGTGAGCTCAGGTTAATTTACTATTGAAGAAAGAAAGATATTTTTTGATAAATTTAGTGTCGTCTAAGAGTACAGTGTGGATAAAGTCTACGATAGTGTCCAGGAATGTCCTCGGCCTTCATGTGCACTCACCACGCACTCACTGACTCGCCCAGAGCAACTTCCAGTCCTGCGAGCTCCATTCATGGTAAGTGCCCTATGGGGGTGTACCTTTTTTTATCTTTTATATTGTATTTTTACTGTAACTTTTCTATGTTTAGGTACGTAAATACTTACAATTGCCCACAGTATTCAGTACAGTAACATGCCGTACAGGTTTGTAGCCTAGGAGCAATGGGCTGCACCATATATCCTAGGTGTGTAGTAGGCTGTGCCATCTAGGTTTGTGTAAGTGTTCTCTATGATGTTTGTATAATGACAAAATCATCTAGCGACACATTTCACAGAACATATCCCCATAGTTAAGTGATGCCTGACTGTATTTAGAAAGAACAAAGCTTGACAACAATGTAAGACATTTTTCTTTCTTAGTAACAAGTTTATATATATATATATCACATTTATGTGTGTGTGTTTCTTCAAGTCCGTTCAATGGTTTCTTTGACCTCACATTTAACTTTTAACCTCACATCTTCTTTCATAAAATACACTTCCAGTCATTTTATCTTTACAAAAAGAGAATATTTTACCGCAAGTTCAAGATAAAAAAGAAATTTGCAGCTAAAGGTCTACAGGGGAAGAAAATCTAAATGAGTCCATTAACGATAACTAAAAAGTCAGTCCATCACAAATGGAAAAGGCAAGTAAACAGTCACATTTAATGAAATGTAGTTAAGGAAATAAATCACTCTCTATTTCTCTTTTCCCCAATGCCAATGTTTCATGACTAGGTTTCTGAAACCAAGTGTTTGGAGATAAACTTAATTCTAAATGTGGTTTCTCAACTATTTAAATAGCAAGTCTTTCTCCCGTGTTTACTTAAATGCACACGCGGAGCTTCATGAATCCAAACACTGAGTGCTTTATATACTAAGACTATGCAGTATCTGTGCAAATGAGAATGTACGTGATAAGAAACACCATGCTTATTCCCATTCTTTTCGGTCCCGAACGGACTTTTTAGAGATAAAAATGCTTGAAATTAAAGATTCAAAAAAGTTAACTTTTTAATATCACAATTAAAACAAAAGTTGACAATTAACCTTTTACACTACACATAGTGTGGTAGACATTCCTACTTAGGCCATCAGGAAGTCACCGTTTTTTTTTTTTTTTGAGGAAGATCAGCACTGAGCTAACATCTGCTGCCAATCCTCCTCTTTTTGCTGAGGAAGACTGGCCCTGAGGTAACATCCATGCCCATCTTCCTCTACTTTTTCATATGTGGGACACCTAGCACAGCATGGCTTGCCAAGCAGTGCCATGTCCGCACCCGGGGCTCTGAACCGGCGAACCCCGGGCCACCAAAGTGGAACGTGTGCACTTAACCGCTGTGCCACCAGGCCAGTCCCAGGAAATCACTTTTTAAAAAATGTTTAACAAATATTTCACATTTTTGTTAAATAAATAAACATATAGAGAGCTTGTTATATGCCAGTTGATATTCTAGGCACTTGGAATACCTCTATAAGAAAAAAGAAATATATTAAACTTTGGAAGGGAACAGAAGGTGATAAATTGTTTTCTAATGAAGTAAAATTGAATGCATTTCTCTTGACTTATCTAAGTAGTACTGCCCTAAAAGTAGTTAAAATAGATAATAATACTAATTTCTCTGTTCCCTAATCTATAAAAGTAATAGTTATATTTCATAAACCAATGTTCTACTTCAACATATGAGCAGGAAGAAAGGATATTTTTTCTTTCCAAATTCTTTCAATCTCGCAAAGCACAGATAGTGATGCTATATTAACAAAAGAGTTTTTGTTCAAGAACGTCTCTATTGAATAAGAGCTCCACCCATGTAGGGACTTTCATCTGATTCATTTTTTGATGTATCTCTAGCATCTGGCACATAGAGGATGCTCAATAAATATTTGTTGAATGAAAATTGTTTTTAAAAAACCCCAAACTAAAGCATATAGTCTGCCAATAAGTAAGTTTAAAAGACTATCTCAGATCATCCACTATTCTGATGATGGAAAAAGTTGAGGAGAGGCCAAAATGGCATAAAATGGCAAAGGGTAGGGATGGAAAAAGGAAGAACCAGCATTGTCTAGTGATGTGAGTATCTGTGTCACATACTCCACTGTACTTCTGGGTTACAGTGGGCTCATCTTCACTCAGGTAAGTATGAATAAAACTCTTCACTGACTCTACAAAATCAAAACTATGAGTAAGGCCAGTGTATTAGTCTGCTAGGGGCTGCAGTAACAAAATATTACAGACTGGATGGCTTGAACAAGAGAAATTTACTTTCTCCCAGTTATGGAGGCTGGAGTCCAAGGTCAAGTTGCTGGCAGGTTTGATTTCCTCTGAGGCCTCTCTCCTAGGCTTGCAGACAACCACCGTTTGTTGCCTCTTCATGTGGTATTTGCTCAGTGCACGTGCATCCCTAGTATCTCTCTGTACGTCCTAATCTCCTCTTTGCAAAAGAACACCAGTCGGATTGGGTTAGGATCCACCCTAACAGCCTCATTTTAATTTAATCACCTCTTTAAAGGCTCTGTTTCCAAACACAGTCACATTCTGAGGTACCAGGGGTTATAGCTTCAACATATGAATTTTGGAGGGACTCAATTCAGCCCGTAATAGCCACTGCGCTCAGTTTTGGCGGCCAACGCACTGTGCTTCACAGGCGTGTAAAGCTAGTTCAGTGAGCTTTCTTAACCTCAGGGGGAGTCATGTGATTTTGTCCTCAGGAGTCTCTTTCACAGAGGAATTACTATTGGGTGGTCACTGACTTGTGGTGATATGTGATCTTAAAATAAGCTATATCCCAAGGAGTGTAAATTTCTCTAAATCTCTTACAAATCTGATTCAAAACATTATGTTAAGTATGCAATGGAATCCAGAATGTTACAAAGTCACTGGCTATCACAAGAATGTAGGGATGTTGGGTCGTGTACAGCTAGATAGCTCTGAAAGTTTCTGAGACACAGACACGTAAACATATTTTATATGAAGATGATTAGAGGTATTTCTACCAGATCCTGTCTTACTTCTTCAAAAATAGACAGTAGAAATAAGGTAAAAGTATTTAATGAAAATAAATTGCACAAAGTGAAACTCTTACAGATGAAAGACATATGGGTTCTGCAACCAAGGATGGTATGTAAAAGAATGTAACATGTGTGGGCTAGAAGGAAATTAGATATCATTTAGCCAAGCACTTTTATTTTGCATATGGGGGAATTAATTCTTGAGAAAGACAATTGTCTTCTCCATGTGACAGAATGTAAATAGAATCCAGACCCACCTACTCCTCTTCATTCAGTGCCCTGGTTCCCATTTCCACACTCACTCTGATGAGTATATATGAGATCCAAGGTGAATGTCTTTCCCCAAGTTGTTTCTAATCTTGGTAGGATGTGATTCACAACTTAAGGAATAAGTGCCACCAACAAAATTTAGGTAGGAAATAAGAACCTAGTGGAAAGAGTGTAGAATCCAGAATCAAGAGACATGGGAACACAATTCACCATCTCTGTGACCTTATGCAAGACACTTCACTTCATTAAACCTAATTGTGTCATTTGCACACTGGGAATAACAATTCTTGCCCTATAAACTTCACTAGGCTATTGATGAACAAAAAGGATAAAGGACCTGCAAATTCTTTGTAAATATTAAAGTGGTATTCAAACACTGTGATAATCATCGTTATATGTGAAGCATTAGTGTGCCAATGAGACCTAGCTTTTAGGCAGAGAGCTGATTTGGAAATGTAATACTAAGAATGAAAATGTCAGTTTTATTTACTTTCCTTTTAAAAGAAAATAGTGCCAGCTACGTGAACCAACTCAGAGTTCAAGTTTAAAGAACACTAGCTCCATTTTAATCAAAGGAGATAAACTATGGCCTGTAATGACAGCTACAACCAAGAGGACCTGGTATTAAAACCAGTGATTACTTGGCACCATTCCGTCAGAACTAGGCTGTTTGGTAGAGAATTGTTCCAAAGCTCTAGAACTGAGTACTCTTCTTAGAATAGAACTCCCTGCTGGCAGGTCTCTGAAAATCAATTAGCAACAACCATTAGGAATTAGTTATTGAAGATAACATCTACGTAAAACCTAAATGCACCTGTCCTTGCTAGTCTTTGCATACAAAATAAATTGATACTCATTTTCTCCTGGAGCCCGTACTTGTCTAATCTCCAGAAAATAGCCCCTGCTCTTTCTGACTTTCCCGGAAGGCTATCTCAGGAACTGGTCTTTCATATTCTTCTGTTTCTGCCTCCCACACCTTCAGTGGCTGCCTCAGTTATTGATGAGCATCATGGGACCCTGATGTACTGTTCTCTGGTGGTGATAATTGCTGACATTCCATGGCATAATCTTTTGCTTGGCCCCTGGTCTTCCCCTACGTGGACACTCCAACTCACTTCCAGGACTGAGCATGATCCAACCTTCTCCTGGCCTGAGAGTCCAGCCTCCTCTGATCTCCCATCCTCTCATCTCTGAGAAAAGAGAAAGACCTTCTTGCAGTCCTTCCTTCCGTAAGTCCAAGCCACTTCTTATGTCTTGCCCCAGGGCTGGCCTATTCACAAGATGATTGACACTTTGCAGATACATTCCTTTCGGGAGAAAACCTCTATTTCCAGTCTGGGGTCTGGCTTCAGAGTCACACAATTAAAAGGGAATAACTTTCCCAAAGACTGGCTTGTTGGGTCTTAAAATTTTGACGTTTGGAATATGCAAAGTCTGGTTTAGCTTGTATTGTTTTATGCTCAGTGCACACCTTTTTGCGTTATTTCTTTTGTCATGATGTAAAAAACTCAGGCCTGTCCCAGATTTTCCTGATGGTTCGTACTTGGACTCTAGCTCTTGAAAACAAATAAACAAACAAATAAGAAAATATCCTGAGAAGAGAATTAAAAGACTCCTATAACCAGAAAGTCCTGGGATGGAGCTCCCTAAGGGTGCCACATACTTGCCCCTTGTCACATCAGGATTCCCTCTTTCTCCACCTGTACCTTATACTTCTCTCTTCCTTGAGAAAGAATTCCTCCATGTAGCAGGTAGAAGGTTGAGGATTTCATGGCTGCAGACAAGTCTAGGCCAGTTGTCATCCTGCCCCATCTTAGCAACCCCAAAGGGAAGAACAGGAAGGATTCTGATCCACTATTGGTCACTTGCACATCCCTGGCCAATCATTACAGTCTAGAGGATATAGGTAGCTCCACTAGAACCAAATGGAGTGATGGATGAGGCCAAAGGAAAGCAGATGCCATTCCAAGAAGGAAAAGGTAAGCATCATGGACAAACAGAAGCAAGGGACTTGGATTGTCTAAATAAAACTTCAGAGACCTGAAAATGAATTTTCTACCTCTTTAAAAATGGTTTACTAAAACCCTCAATATACATTACTAAACAAGACTCTTAATATCTTAGCCTGATAAACTGCAGTTAGGCACCTTCACTGAGTTAAAGACCATTTTGCTAGGTATTTGCCTCCTACCCCAAGTTCTGAAGTCCCCACCAAAGTGCTGCTTATTAAAGCAGAGGGCGGATCTGCTGCAAGCCCAGTGTCAGTCTCTTGCCTAGAAGGCAGAAATTGCTTGCGACCCTCTAAATTGGAGATTTTCCAGGTTTGAAATTAGTCCCACTGGAAAGACTGTTACATATGTAGTATTACTTAGTGATTATCCATCCAAAGCGTGGATTTTAAAATCAGACAGATCTGGATTTGAACCTACCTACCACCTACTATATACACGACTTTGAACAAATTCTCAGTCTCAGCTTCCATGTGAATAAAATGGAGATAATAATCTCTACTCTACTGGGTTGTTCTGAGGATTAAGTTAAATAACGCTCTATAAGTGGTAGCTGTTATTACTGGTAGTAGTATAGTGGTTTTAGAACCAATTCAACTTTTACTTTCATTCGAATAGATTTTATATACTTTATTAAGAAGTGAGAGATATTTCCAACTAAGTGACCATGCGGATCATCAATTCTAATCATTCAAGTGACTTAAAAAAGAAAATTGACAGCGACATCAGTTTTCAGACCCATCTCATCATTTTTTGCAGACAATGTGTTCACAATGGGATTTTGGAATGTATGCAGTAAAAAGCAACAGAAGGAAAGCGAGTGAAAAGAGTGAGAAAGAATGAGCGGATGCTAGAGACAGTGAAATATGTGCTGTAGTCCTAATTCTAAAGGCAGGGGGTTCTCACACTAATTCCTAACTTAGAAACTCAGACTAAAGACCTCACAGTATTTGGAAATTTCAGTTCCACGGTCTGGGAGATTTGGGACTCAGATAACATTCATTATGCCTAAAGATATGCATGACCCTAAAGATATGCATGAGTCTGGGTCATATCCAATGTAAGTAGAAGGACCCCACTGAGAGAGATTCTTCCTAACTAAAACAAAACCATTGAAAATGTAAGACTCTTAAGGAAGCTTAATATCCCTGAGAAGGAGCGACCTGAATTCAGCATAATAAGGTCCCAGTCCTAGAAGAGTTTCAGGTTTCAAAGAATTAAAGTTTGGAGAATTAAGAGTGTGGTGCATTAAGAACATTGAGAGAATACATTAAAATCCAAAAGTTGGGACAAAGTCTGAAGAATCTTCAAAAATAACATCATTGAGGTTCAGTAGATTCTTTCCATGAAAATCTAAGATTCCACACTGAGATATGAGCAGAATATTCTAGAGAAAGGCAGATAGGGAGAGGAGAGAGAATAAGGAAAGACAGAGGGGAAGGAGAGAGAGAGAGAGAAAAGAATGACCAGATGAGAAATGAGAATGTATTATATTGGGAACAGGAAATAAGAAAATGGTACCTTCCACAGATTTACCCATGAATCCAATAAAGTTTAAATTTTAGGGCCCCTCATTTGCTTAAGTCCCCTTTCAAGACCCAAAGGAGAAGCCTGAGATGTCTATTCTCAAGGTATGTTCTATCAAATTTGCAAACCTAGGATCTTTTAACCCCAGACAGTCAAGACCACTGGCTCTTTCCACTCCACCTTTCTCTCCAGTCAGGTGGCACTGGAGGGACCATGCGTATTTTGCGATCAGACTAAGAGGAAGTGCAGTTAAGGATATCTTCAGTTTGAATTCAGTGGGATATATTTATGAAGTTCACAGTCACAGGGCCAGAGTTCATACTGCCATATGGCTATGTCCCATAGTACCAGTACCAGAAAGATGTGGCTGGTGGAGGAGAAAGAATGTTTAACATGGACAGAGCTAGAAGCTATCTTTGGAGAAATTCTTCAAAATGTTAGAACTTATATATGAGAGAAACTTGATACAGTTTTCCCTAAATTTGACAATTCTAAATTTTTGCATAAAATTACCAGTAACAAGCTAAGAGGCCCCATAAATTCTTCTAAACTGCCAGTAAATTAAAAATTCCTTGACTAACTATCTCAGAGGGTAGACTAAATCACTTTTCTATTCTTTTGTAGAAAATGATATTACTAGTGTCACCAGATAAAATACAAGATGCCTGCTTAAATTTGAATTTCAGATAAAGAACAAATAATCTTTAGCATAAGTATTCCCCATGTTTTATGGAATCTAAATTTAACTAAACATCCTAGATTTTTATTTGCTAAGTCTGGCAACCTTATAAATTTTAAAAAATCATTAGTATATGAAGAGATAACCAAAGAGTATGCAACCAAAGAATGCAGGAAAGAAAGCATTATAGAGGTATGTCATGCAATTAATTAAGGAAGTCAATGCTATTTTTTATGATTTTGTGATATTTATAGTACTTGCCAGCTTTATCCTACAATAAATACGTTTAAACTTAAATTTATAATTTTTCTATAAGGCCGCCCACAGACCTGGATCTGCCCAAACCCCCACCTTTCCCCCATAAGACACAAAAATCTATCAGGACTCCCAGGAATGGAACGGGAAGGAAAGCCAAAAGGAATAATGAGCTAATGCTGGCCAAATACATTAAAGGAGTAAGAAGGTGTTTTACAACTATACCAGGGAAAAGAAATATTTGAGCATATGTAGAGCCATTAACAAATAAGGAAGGGAGTGAAATTAATAATGACTCTAAAACAGCTGAGATAATGAACTCCTTTTTCAACTCTGTCTTTGGCAAGATAAATAAGGAAATGGAATTTGCAGAATTAGGAAGTAATGAAGACCTTGTAAAAATATCTATTAATATAAGGTAGGTAAAAAATGCTTAGAAAACCTGAATAAATCAGAGTGACTTGGAAATATGCACCCTAGAGTCCAGAGGTGAGCACATAATGAAGTTACTAAACTACGACCATTGTTTTCAAGAATCGTGAGGTCTAAGAGAGGAAAGTGAGAGCAGAGAGAGGGAAATGGGAGGCTGCAAATATAAATGGACTCAAGGAAAGAATTTGAAAAGTTTAAAAAATTATTCTAGCGACTATAATGTACATCTGAATTATTTAATAACCCATAGAAAACAGAACACTTTTTAAGGAAATCCAATAAAAACATTTATTAAATGTGATAAGATTGCAAAATCAGAGAGGAGTCAATAATTTGTACGTAAACTAAGAAGGCTGCCAGATAATGAAATAGGCATGTATACTATTATGTTTCATGAACATTTGTTCTCCAAATTATTCTTTATTGGTTGGATGAAGAATATAGTTATGTAATTAAAATCAAGTAAAAAGTCATAAATAGCACTAAAATGTAATGCTGGGCAAAAAGTAATGGGAGACCACGGGAGTGGACTGAGCAGGAGCTATGCTCATTGCCAGTCAGACTCTTAAACTTGCTTTTAGAGATTCTTAAAAAAAAGATAAACCAAGTCTGTAACTGATAACAGTTTCTCACTAGGAAGATACTTCAACAGAGACCCCTTAAAAGCACAAGGTCAAAAACTGGAGTTCCTAACATAAGGCAGGCAAAACCAATTTTCACAAGACAAAAAATAAAATCCACAGAACTACAAATCAATGAAGAATTGGTTGAAGAATTAGCCAATTCATTCATTTTATAGATGGAAAAATTGAGGCCCAGAGAGACTAAAGAACTTGCTGAAGGGCAGCTAGAAGCAAAGCCAGAATTGGAAACCAGATCTTTCTGATTCTGTGTTTACTGGTCACACTTTACATTTTGTTGTAAGCTCCATGAGGGCAGAGACCAAGTTTGTTTTAAACTGCTATATCTCAGCGCCTCATCCATGCCTGGCACACACTCAATATTTGCTAAATTATTTAATAAGCATGATACTATCATTCTCCATTTTTACTTTTAACTTAATAATGAATTTCCCTCCATCCTCTCCTTTGGTTTCTAACATCCTATAAGCAAAGGGTTTTGGTACAGTTACTACTGAGGTGCCACAAGCAAATAAGTAGTTATTCATTCTTGAAAATAGTGCTAGGGCCATTAAGGCCAACAGTGGCATTAAACCCCACACAAAGACATTAGAGTTAGCTCAACATTTTTGCACTTAAAGAAAATATTTGTGGATTCATCTTTGTGACAACTCTTTCAGGAATGCATGGGGTTGCATTCATTCAAAAAGAAAGTGATCTCTAGAGAACTGAGATTATGTATGTAAAGAACCTAGCCAACAACAAGCTTCATATATAGTGGAATAGTGGATGTTCAGCAAATGTTTGATTTCCTCTCTCATCTTTGAAACAGCAGGGGCATTCACAACCACGTCAGTCAGATCACTTCTTATGCATCCTGGAGACAACCCAGAATGCCAGTAGATGTTAATGTGAATGAAGAACAGTTTAGGAAAGGTGATGGAGAACGGCCAAGAAGTCTCAATGAAGTATGTGGTCTCAATCTACTCTTAAGTGAGCCCTCCAACTATATCAATACCTGATTATATTGTCAACTAACCTTGTGACATTAGTGAAAGTGCCCTGTGTATCTGCAAATGAACCAGAAACCTCTGCTCAGTGAGGACTCCAGAATTTCTACAGAGGAAGGGTTAGGGGCAGCAGTGTTTCTAGATGCTAGGAAAATTGCGTACCAAACACAATATTTTAATTTAGATTGTGTATTTACTTATGGCGGCTGAAGGGGGTTGGTCTGGTCATAGAGATTATCAGTATTTCAATGTCCATCTCCCTCCCCAAGGAGGCCACATTTCGGCCTCTCACTGCCTCTGCCCTTAAAAATAATAAAGAAGCTAATCTTGGGCCCCTTGATGTGATGTAGGGAAGTGCTAAGCCTGGAAAGGATCTATCTACAATGTGATTAACAAATAATTTGTCTCTAGGAGAGGCTGCACATGGAGAAAAATACAACAGCAGAAGACATGGGAATGACTTGTGCTGACTGCACCACCAGCCTGGGAGGCACATTAGAGGTGATCTTAAATCCTGAACAGCTAAGAAAGAGGCTCAACTCTAGAAGTAGGACAGATCACAAACCACATTTGTCTATTGTGTTCCTAAGTGCTTGTCAGTTCTCAGAGACCAAGCTCACCACAGTTAAGGATGTTTGGAATGGAGTCCTTTGTTAAAACATTGGGTTAGCGGGCCTATTGTGATCTTTTTAACATGGAGATGCTAGATTTCTTGACTACAGATAACCACAAGGTTGTGTACCTCATCTGTCATTTAGGTGCAAGTGGACAGTTAAATTCATATCTAAATATTCTCAAGTTACTCAGACATGTTTCCTTCATTTGAGTATTTTCCCCCCAAATTATTATGGCATGCGAGTTCCTCTTGTATGTCTCCTTTTGGAAAACCAGAACTGGGTCACTTTGCATTGTTGCTCAGAAAGAGACTTACTAGGAAAACAGATGAGAGGAGCATTCTCTCAGCTGACTTAGAAACTAATTATAGAAAAATGCAAAGACAGGATTCTTAGAGACTCAAAGAGATCAAAGCTGAGTTCAGACATGTTTCTGAAAAAGCAGACGCATAAATTCCATTCTGTCATGGAGAAAATTCAGTCTTCTTTTCACTTTGTTTTTAACTCAAATTTAAATGTTCGACTCTTCTCTTAGCAGAACATTGTTTTAATAAATCCCTTTTTGATAATAATTCAAACAGACAAAAAAGTTCATTACTTAATAAAAGAGACAAAATTGTGTCATTGTTTTGGCTGTGGCTTTTTAAGGAAACAGACTTCAGAAAATCACCCCAAGCAACATTAGTTTGAAGGCACAGCATTTATTAAGCTCAACTACATGAAAGGTACCGTGTAGAGCAAAGAAATTACAGAGATAAATAACACATGTCTAAAGACATAATTAGGAGAAGGGAGAGACACGTTTACAAATAACCATGATCCAAAGCAACTATAATAAGTAATTGATTGTGAACTCAACATGTCAATAGATAAGGGCCAAGATAATACCTATAAAATCTTACACTATATTTGAAGTAGTAAAAAATATATTCAGAAGCATGAGGGGCATAGTTTTTCTCTATTTGGTGGTAGTTGGATCATATGTGTATTATTGGGTTGAGCTCTGAGTTTTATACTTTAAGAGGGATATAGATAAACTGTGTACCTTGAAATGAGAGTGAAAGGCTGATGAGGAAATGGACAAAGCATGCTCTAAAGAGGAGCTTTAGGAACCGGGGACGTTCAGCCCTGGGAAGGGCAGTAAAGTGGTACATGATAAATGTCTTTAAAGAACTGAAGGGCTCTCATATAAAGAGGGAGTGGACCTCAGTGGGCAAAGCAAGTATCAGTGGACGGAGGTTAAAATAGACAGCTCTGGATATAAGGAGAATTTTCTAGCAATTGCAACTGCCTTTAATTGGAATGTGTTGCCTCTGAAAAGCATGAACTGCTTGCTTGTAAAATTGTTAAAGGAAAGGTTGCAAGATTACCTGTGGGGGTTGTTGAAGGAGGGGTTTGTACCACAATGAGGCTTGGGCTAAATGACTCTTCAAGACCCTCCGAGGTCTCTAAGATTCTAAGTGCTATATGAGAGGAGTAAAAACATACAATGGAAGAATGGACAGGCAGGATTAATGCTGACTACAACAGTCGGGAGGACCCTGTACAGAATGGAGGACTTGGACTGACGTTTGAAGAGCAGCTGGGATCTCAGAACACAGTGATGAAGAGAAAGTGCATTCCAAGTGTAAGAAACAGCACAAACAATTGTAAACGATGTTATCCTTGGGAAATGGCAATATGGGTCATGGAAAGAGTGTGGGCTCTGGAGTTAGATCAACCTGCATTCAAGTTCTGGCTAACTTTCTTTCAGTGACAGCATCTTCACCCATGATTTCACCTGAAACATACTCTCCCTGGTACCACATCCTTCTCCTAGCTCCAAACCAGTTCAAGAGACATCTTAATGGGTCTCACACGCTTCTTAAACCCAATGTGTTTCCAACTAAGCTGGCTGCCTTCCATTTGAAATCTGCTCCTATTTCAAATTCCCTATTTCAGTGAAAGCATCACTGCGTACCCCAGTTGTCTGGCCAAAAGATGGGAGTTGGCTTAGATTCATCCTTTTCCACACTGCTCATACCCACTGCCAACCCCCACATCCGGCCACTTCATCTCCTAAGGAGGTTTAGATATTTCCCCCTCCTTTCCAAGCCCACTACCTCCGCCTTTGTTCAGAGGTCTGTTGTTTCTAACTCTATCTATCCAACTCTATTCCCACCACAGTTTTGCTTTCAGCACATCCGCCAATGCAGGGTAAAAATGCCATATTAATTGCCAGTTTTACCCCATATCTCTGCTGCTTAAGAGTGTCATCAAATTCTTATCATCTTCATGTTAAAATTCAATTTATTTAGTGTGGCATGCAAGGCCCTTCACAGTAGAACCCCCATTGAGTTGAACTCAACACAACCCTATTCTACTCTCAACTCCAGCCCTAGTGAATTTCTTGCAGCTACCCATTATACCACATTTCTCTAGGCCTCTAGTCCTTTTCTCATGGGAACTCTTGGGCTAGAAGCCCTCTCAGTTATCCTCTTGGTTCACCATTGGTGAACCAAGCTCTGGTATGATCACCCTTGGAAGCCTTTCCTGAGCACATTTTCCTCCTCCTTCCTCTACTTTGTTACGAGCTTGCATAGCACCCTGTACGCACCTTTATCGAGGCATTACCTGCACTCCACTGAGATTGTCTGCTTATTCCTCCATCTTTCACACTAGTTGGTGAGCTTCTTGAGGGCAAGAATTGAGTCCTCTGCCACTGGATCCCTGGAACCTGGTAGGTACACAGCAGGTACTCGTGGAATGGATGACAATTCTCCTTACTGGTTGTATTATCTTGAACTTAACTTCTATGACCCTCACTTTAATAATCTGAAGTATAAATTATATTGCTGATTTCTCTGGGGTTTTGTGGGACTATGTGAGAAAATAAATTATTATTATTATTAGGACTATTTTGTGGCTGGAGCACAGATTGTTTGGAAAGATGTAGCATGTAATGAAGTCGAAGCTAGTGAAGGAAAGGTGTTAGATGTCAGGCTGAAGATGCTTGGTTGAAATGCAGAGAGATGGAAATAGTCCTCATGGCTATTCTTGAAGTTTGACACCTACACCAGGAACACAACAGTTTCAATAAGAATTGGGGCTATGGTCTGAAGACAGCATATCATGGGGGTTAAGTGTCAAAAAAACCTAGGTTCAGATCCTAACTATGCCACTTATTAGCTGTGAAATCCTAGACCAATTATTTACATGCGAGAAAACTGAGGAACAGAGAAGCTGAGGATGTTGACCAAGATCACAGAGCTAGTAAATGACAGCAATAAATGCTCCTTAGGAAATACTGAACAGGTGGTGACTATTATTAATCATTTCTCGTTACTCTTTACAGCCCATTTTCAGTGCAGTTGGTGAATGAGTATCTTGACAGATGCCACACTGCTTCTTTAAAGCATACATTTTCCAGTCAGGTGATCACTGGGGGAGCTTGACAAATCAAGAGGATGGCTCATTGTTTCATCTCTGGGAAGGAGAAGAACATCTCAATTTTGAGGATACATTATTATCAACAAAGAGCTTGTTATCATAAGTAATATTGAGTCATATCAAGATATGATCCAAAAGTAACAAATGACTTTACTCTTTTCATCTCTTTTCTTGTCTTTCTTGTTTAATAATTTTTGTGTCGTTAGAATAAATTCATTTGTGTTCACCTCAAATTCTTTCTGAAACAAAGTAACACATTTAATCTGAATCTAAGTGTTTAAAATATCACTTGAACTTACAATAACAACAAATATAAATATAAAAAATTTGCAAAACAGACTACATGCTAAAGGCCTGAGCTATAATGAAATTATGATGTTTCTGTTTCTGATCCTTTATGCTTGTGCTTTCCTTAGTCTGATGAAAAATGTAGTGATGAACCCAGCTGATAGCAAGCAAATCAAGTAGTGACACGACATGGTACTCAGGGCTCAGGCATTCTACACAATTAGCCAAACTCAAAGCACACTTAGAAGTAAGATGATTGTGAGTCCAAGGAACAGGCTAAAGCTTTGTTTTCGTCCCCACCCTCTCCCCTAAACTCCAGCACCCAGAGGGTCACTAATGCCTCCTCTGCAAGATTCAGTCCCCCTTGATAACACTGAGGGCTGCTATTGGGAAATGAAACCCTTGTGATTCATTTATTGGATTTCTTAGAATACCTGTTTCATTTTGTAACATACTTGCCAAAGTCAACTGATGGCAAATTCTAAGGTCCTCTTCATTTAGCTGCCATTTATTGAACACTCACTAAGTGCTGAACACTGTTTGAGAGGTGGGGATGCAAAGGAAAGAGGCATAGCTCACAGGCACCAGGAAGTTCGAGTTGAGGAGAGGAACTCTATGTAAAAGCAGAACTGCAAAATAATATGAAATGTGCTAAATGGTGACACACAGGATCTGCAAAGAGGATGTACAGATAAGTGATGACTTGGGAGGTCTGGGCTTCTTGTGGTGACAAGGACGGGGTTAAAGGGCAAGGTGAAAAGTTAATCTTGACTCCAATAGGGGCTCAATAAATATTTGTTGAGTGAAGCAGCCAACAGGGATCTTAAAATTCACAAGCCAAGGGTTGTGAATTACAGATGATATCTACTGTATTTAATCACTTGACATCTACAGCTACTGCACTTGGCCAGCTTTGGGCATGAAGGAGAAACAGGAGATACTGGGGATGACCTGCCCAGGTATGGATACTGGAGGGGAGCCCCATGGCTCTTATCCTCCACCCTAAGGATAGATACAAAATTTCACTACCAGCTGAGTGGGTCCTGTTGGGGACAGTGAAGACTCTAGCCCAGCTGCAATTTTCACACAAGTCAGTTTCTTCCTACTGTCTATCTACACTGTCTTCACAAGGGCTTCCTCCGCCTCTGTCTGTCTTTTTGTTTACTTTGCTTTTAAACATCAACTGTACTGTTTAGGACCCTGTTTCTATTTCACTAGAAATGTATTAGCTTCATTTCCAAAGTCCTCTTGTCTCATAAATAAAAGCTGGAAAAAAGATGGACCAGGGGAATACCTGAGGCCAGGAATATCACCCACTTCCCTTCAGGATGCCACTCCACCCCCATTCATTCTCTCATCCTCTCAAAGAGTCCAAAGAAGCTGCTTGCAGATAGCTTGAGAAAGTTGTTGTTTGCTGTCAGTGTGGAAACAAGATGGTGACAGCTCAAGAACCAACTAAGGCACTTAGCCACATGGAGCTCAGGTGGTGCATAAAATCATTCAGTGTGAAGGACTCGGTGGCTGGGCCTCTGTTCATGCCAAAGTTTAACCACGGAGAACAACCAAAGAGAAGAGAGATGGCTGAGACCTGCCGAGTCAGACGTCTGACCTTTTTATGATAAGCTCACCCCTACACAGTTTGAGTGAGTGACATACTACATTCAAATGCAATATTCTCATTTTAACCTTTCAAAGGGGAAAACTACTGACAGAGTCAGAGATTGGAGGAATTCTAAACCACTGCCCAAGTAAGTCTGCTGTGCCAGGAGAGGTGGTAGTTTTCTCTCTTGTGACCAAAAAGCTAAAGAGGTCAACCCTGTCAAAAAGAACATAAATAATCTGTCTTGAATTGATAGTATATGTTTGGTGTGTGGGGGAGGGAGTCATAAAAATATCCATTTCTCCTTAAGGAGTGTCACTGATCCTAATTGTAATAATGATAAACAAAGGTTACCATATTGTTCCGGGAAGCCTTCTAGGCACTTTCCATGTTTTAACACACTTAACCCTCACCAATATCTTATGGGATTGACACTGTTATTATTCTTATTCTACAAATGAGGAAATTGAGGCACAGAGAGGTCATACAATTTTGCAAAGACACACAGCTGGCAAGAAATGGAACAGTGTTTATACTTATGCAGTCTGGCTCCAGGATATAGTCTTTTAATGACTACAATAGTTTAGTTTAGCAAGACATCCAGCTATCTAAAAAGATTCTGTGTTTACATAAATATGTTATTAATAAAATCCAAGTTCCAAAATTAGGCCAGAAATGAAGATAAAAGAGAAGATTAATGTGAAGTTTATAGGCATAGTGAAGAGAACATTGGAATAAGAATTTGTTACAAATGACGAAATTTACACTGATGATTTTCATTCAACCCTACGATTTACTACCTGAGGGTATTTTCATTCCCTCATCTGTAATATAAAGATAATGACACCTGCCTCACAGCATTATAAAATTAAATAAAACTTTGCAGGTAAATATCTAGAGCACAAGTGTAAATAAATGGTATCACGGGACACGTTCAGCATCTGTGTTTGGAATTTATCCATTTTGTCTCATTCTACACTTCTTTGACCTCATAATTGCATTGGGGGCACCAAGATAATCCAAGATAACCTTTCAAACAAAACATCCTAAACTTGGGGCCAGCCCAGTGGCATTGTGGTTAAAGTTTGGCACGCACCACTTTGACGGCCCTGGGTTCATGGCTTGGGATCCCAGGCATAGACCTACA
The DNA here is from genome assembly GCF_021613505.1 of Equus quagga. Lineage (NCBI taxonomy): Eukaryota > Metazoa > Chordata > Mammalia > Perissodactyla > Equidae > Equus > Equus quagga. The sequence continues at coordinate 89,304,784 of NC_060269.1, forward strand.
CCACTCATCAAGTCATGCTGTGGCAGTCGACCCACATACAAAATAGAGGAAGATTGGCACAGATGTTAGCTTGGGACCAATCTTCCTCAAGCAAAAAGAGGAGGATTGACAACAGATGTTAGCTCAGGTCCAATCTTCCTCAGAAAAAAAAAAAAAATCCTAAACTTAATCACATCTGCAAAGTCCTTTTTGCCATGTAAGGTAACATAGTCACAGGTTGTGGGCATCAGGATGTGGATACCTTTGTGGTGGGGAGCATTATTCTGTCTGTAGAGACCATGGTCAGATTCTGACTGAAGTGATCACTAGTGGAAAATGCAAGAGTATTTGATCAGAAGAAATGCAAGAAGAAAAGATTAATAAAGATCAATAAATCCTAGGTTTCTCTTTTTATAGGATCATGAGCAATGCATATCATATGCTTATGATGACAATATTAACCTCAGTCTTGCCATTAAGTTAAATCTCTAACTTTTCTACTTTGTGACAATAGACCATTAATCGGTGATCACATAAGACAGGGATTGCCAACTCAAATGCCCACAGAGACTAGGTGGATAACGTAAATGAATGAAGTGTTTCGGGTATTGGATTAGGCAGAGAAGGCTTATGTGACTTGTCTAGAAGGGGCAGCTTCTACTCAGTTGCAGCCAATTGTTGCCATACAAATGCCAACAATTATTCAACAGAATTTAGAAATCTGGATTTTTATGTGAAGACCCTTTCTTTTTAATAATTACTCAGATTTTAAAAAATCCTTCTGCTGGTCAAACAAAACACTTTGGCCTTTGGTAGTCTGCTTGCCAATCATCAATTTGTCACCTCTGGAGTCAGAGAGACCTGAATTCAAATTTTGATCTTGACACCTACTAGCTACCTGATCAACTTAGGCATGTTGCTTTCCCTTTCTGAATCTCAATTTTCCCAAATACATACCTCACATTGGTCGAAATAAAGGATGCAACATGTAAAGTTTTTAGCATAATGCTCAGAGCACTCCATGTGTGCACACACACTTGGGTTTACTTTGAAGTTTCCAAAAACTTCTTTTATATGCATAACATTCCTAAACAACTTTATGAGAGAAACTTGTAAGCAGATCTTCCTTCAACCAAGCAGAAAGATTGGAAAATTCCAGCAGAATTCCATGAACGTTCCTAGGAATCATGAAGGATCCTTTTTCAGGAGATTCTTATGTTTTCTACACCCAAGTCTTCCTTTCGGTCATTATCATGTTACCTAAGAGAACCAAAACCAAAAAAATGGAGACACAAAGAGAGATCAAGTATGTTGATAATCTCATTAGACCCATTTCCCTGAAATCTTTCTGTCCAGCCTGTACTTGTTTTCCTACTGACAACAGCAAAGGTCAGTTCCTGGACTGTATGGAATATTTCAAGGAGACGTGTGATTCTGACCTCTGAATGAAGGCTGACTCCCATAACTCATAGGCTAGCTTTGGGAAAGCCTCCTTTGATCATCTCAGCTGGGGGGGATTCTATTAGGAGTGCTTACTGAAGACCGTACACACACTGCCATTTTTGCCCACCCACTGTCTACCCACGACAAGGTAGTGGTACATGGTTTCTTCTGACTCCCACAAGTGGTGCTTAAGGTTTAGTTTATTTCTTTTAAAGTTCAGCTCCCTTCATAATGACTTGTCAGGGGCCAGTCCCCATCACTTAATTGTCAAAGGAGCACCATACCAAGATCAAAGTAGCTGTGGAGATGGAAGGGAAATATTAGGATAACAGAAAAGAAGAAAAAGAAAGAAAAGGAAAGAAGGAAGAAGGGAGGGAAGAGTGTAGAGTGGGATGGGATGCTAGCATCACTCCTGGGCATCCCCTTCTGCTTGTTTGTGTCTATTAAGGCTTCACAGACATGTGTCTTATGCTATACCTAGGATCTACAGGCAATCTGGGGCTCTGGGGCAAGTTAAGCTGCACATTCCTAAAAAGAGGCCAGTAAACTTTCAGGGACTCAGCCATGACCACCATCTCTGAGCTTTGAATACACATTTCACACTGGGTTCTGTTTAGCCTCTGCCTGGCTTCACAGCTGTGCTGATTGCTCAGTGGGGAACACCATGTCTGTTCTCCAAAGGAATTTAACAAATTAACTATGAACAAAGTTGCTTGGACATAACATAGATTCACACATGCTGTGTGATGCCAGAGAGAAGCTGGTCAGCTTGCTGTTTTCACAGATATGAAAAGAAAATTCCCAGGACCCACCAAATGGATGGAAGTACAACAATGTTTAGAAAAGAAGGCAGGAGACGAGGTGAGGGCACAGGGCAACACCACAGGCCGAGATGAAAATCCCTAGAAATACCCACATTAACAGGATCACAAAGGCAGTTAATTAGTAATAGAAAAAAATCTCATCTTAAGCAAATCCTCACAAATTAGTACAATATCTATACACATGCAGAGATATATGCAATGGTTTAAAACTAACAGTCAAAGAGAAACTACTTGATAGCCTGCATGGCTCCAGGGTTTGTGTGTGGTATTTTATGTACATGATCTCATTTTAGTTCGCACGATGACCCAGTAAGGTAGCTGTTAAGTCTGGAAGACAGCGGGGGAGACCGAAGCTCAGAAAGAAGTTAAATGGGCAGAGAAGGTCACAGATGGTATGATTCCATTTACATGAAGTATCCAGAATCGGTAAATCCATTGAGACAGGAATCAGATTAGTGGTTTCCAAGGGCTGGGAGGAAGGGGGAATGAGGGGTGATAGCTTAATGGGTGTAGATTTCCTTTTGGGGTGGTGAAAATGTTTGGGAACTAGACAGAGGCAATGGTTGCACAACACTGTGAATGTTCTAAATGTCACTGAACTGTACATTTTACTATGGGCAATTTTATGTTATGTAAACTTTATCCCAATTTAAAAAAGAAGTTAAATAAATTTGTCTAGAGTTACACAGCTAGTAAGTGGTAGAGCCTAGATTGGAACCCATGTTTGGCTAACTCAGGTCCATAACAAAAGATGACCAGTCAGTAAATTCATTAGTGGTTCGTATATAGAACTAACTGTATTTGCAAACGTACAGTGTTCTCGTTTTAACTCTGGCCCTTGGTATACTCTACTTCTTCATATCCTTTTTCCTCAGTTCACCTGCCCTAGACTTTTGCCGACTAACTTCTGGCTCTTTAGGATTCCTTCTCCCTCGCTATGACCATACCAGATGCTTGAATACATTATTTATTATGCTGTATTTTAGCCCTGATTTATTTATGAGACAGAGAAGTTTTGTCATGATGATTAGGTACAAGAATAGTGTTGGTGAGGCACTTTTATCAAAGAAAGGCAAAATTAATTGTATTGATTAGTTTAAATCAAGAACCAAGGCAGAGGGGTTCATAATGAATCTCTCCGACTGGTAGAAGATCATTTTTATATGCTTTGGTATGTTTACCTTTATTTTTTTCTCTATACCAAATATGAATAAATAAGCATTAGATTCAGAAAAAAAGTCTTTCTTACACCCTGCTATCAACTTCAATAAATTTATAGTGTACAGAAATATTATTTACTTTTTTCATTAACCTCTATCCTCATTGCCTTTTCGTTGTTATTCTAAACATCATCACCAAAAACACAACAGGACAAAACCTATCACGTTTTAGTGCATTTTTCTTTAAGTTAATATCTAGTACTTCAACAATATTTCTGGATATTTTTTACCTTAAAGGTAAAAATACTTAATTCATTAATCTTGAGTTCATAGAAAAATATCTTCTTTTTATCTGCTTTATGGGTTTAAAAAGCTCTGTGGACTGGATTGAAATCCAACCACCACTTAGAAATTCCTTGTGTGGATGGCTATATCCCCAAATCCCAATCCACGTGGAAAGAAAATCTCTGAATACAAACCCTCTCGAGCTGGGAACTGCCTGTCCTGCTCTTCTCTCAAAGAGCCACCGATGCTAATTCACTCATCCACGCCAAGTCCTTGACAGCCAATGGCAGGCACTATTTCCTCCATGTTCTGGATGGGGAAACCAAGGTCAGAGGGGTTAAATGATGTAGGGAAGACTCACAGTTAATCATTGACAAGTTTAACTCTCAATCAGTCAGAAGTGCTGATTTCTAATCAAAAATTTAAAACACAGCCAATGTTGAGAAGCGACATTTCTTTTGTTTTCAAGAAGAACCAGAGCATCTTCCACACACTAATATCCCAGAAGCCTTGTCCCCTGGAACTGTTGACAGTCTGCCACTTTCTAGTCATCATATTTAAGTTGGGCCCAGTCAGCTTCACTGATACTACAGAACACAGATAGCCTAAAAGCCAGGAATGATTTTCCATGAAGCATACAATGGGGGTAAATTACAGATAAACTGGTGAGAGACCATAGATGGCATTGGATTGTTCGTGGAGAAACTGCACAGCCACAGTTAATCTGCTACATAAATCCCTTGATTCGGCACAAATAAAATTTTGATTTATGACATTAAACTTTTAAATGAAAAAGCAGTATGTTTTTGTTTGACTTAATGTGAAGCATACTGAAATTGTACTCTATTTCTACAAGGAGTGGAGAGCAAGAATGTTCAAGGGGCTCAGCTTATTTTTTAAGCTGTCATTAGAAATGATTAATATTTAAGAGAAATCAATAAAAATTGAATTTGAAAAAATCAATATTTAAGCAAAAGCATTACAAATCACATGACTAACATTGACACCCTTCATATATTAAAAAGGTTTGTTTTCCTGTGGCATGTGGGTAATGCTACAGCTGTATGAAGCAAAATTTTAAAGTGGTGATGTATTAGTATGAGCCATAGGGATAAATCATTTTGAAAATCAACCTCAGTCCTTTAAGACAAAGAAAAACATCGGAGTAAATGCCAGCAAATATTAAATCTCACTGTCAAATATATATTAAATGTAAGTACGTATGGATTTGTATATATATCTATTTCTAGCAATCTTTTTTCTACTCCTTCTTGCTTGTACAGTAGCTCTATGTCAAAAAAGAAGACATGGATATTTAAAATGGTAAATATAATTGTGCGTCATTTAAGTTGTGACAGAGGAAAAGAATAACAGTATCCTTAACTTCAGAAGCATGTTATAATCCCAATCCCAAGGGATTTTCCAAACACATAGACACTCTTTGTAGCTAGTTATACCCTTATCCCCAATTCACTGTAGGATTTTCTATCCTGGTGACCAAAACCAGACTACGCATGAGCTTCACAGGCTCTTCTTTTCCCTTCAAGCACTAGTGTCCCCAAAACTGAGCCCCTCTCTAGTTTCTGCTTGGCTTTTCAAGGACAGCCTAGTCTCATTCCAAGAGAGATGCTCCCTTAACCATGTCACACTGTGCTGCGTGTGACCCAAGAAAAACAATGGAAGAGAACATTCATCTAAGTCTTCTTCTATTTAGAATTGTTTTACTACACCCCCAAATTTATAAATCATTCCTATCCTTTCATTTGGATACTCTTTCAACCTCACGTCCTTCCACACTTCTCCATATTCACTTTGTTTTAGCTAAACTGGCCTTGACATACAAAGAAACGGTGCCCTGTAGCTTGTTCAAAGGATAATCAGTCTACCTCCTTTGTTGTACTTGGTCCCAGCTCTGAGGTCTACTAAGAGGATTAGAAACCCAAATCCCTCAAGCACTAGTAGTACATACACAGTTTCTACTGTTCCGATCCATGGGTATTTCTGCTAATTAAATGTTATCTCTACTAGCAAGTAGGCTAGATCTTGACCAAAAACAAGTACTGAAATGTTCACTCAATTTAAAGAACATAAAAAGATACCTCCAACATCATAGAGATTTTACTATAAATGAATAGTTATACAGGAAGAATTTTAAAAGATTCAAGCCAATTTTATGATTAAAATCATAAATTGTTTCACATTTCTTTAAGGTGCTTTCTAGAAGGGGAATTTATAACTTGTTAAATTTTTTTTAAATTCTGAAGCTAGTTAACTTCCTGCCAAGTATTAAACACAATTGGGTTAACTCAATTTCCTTTTAGTCAGAAATTAATCTTTGAGCCATTCAAATGGTTCATTCAAATTGACTAATTTTCTAAGAACTTGCATAATTTGTCTAACGTATAATGTGACAAAATGTAAAGTTGGTTGAATGATTTCCTTTGTCAGGAATAATATGATCAATGTCTATCTCCTAAAATATTGTTAAATCAATGCTGCTTACAGTCGACTGAGAACAATTGTAAACTGGAATTTTTTTCCCTCAAGACAAAGGCCACCATCTCTAAGTCTCCATATGTATAGGTGTGGGAGGCAAAGATACCTATTCAGCCAGCAAAGTCAGGTGAATCAAATCTTTTGGATAGCAGAGGTTCTAGAGGTTCTTTCCAGCTCGTCTCATATCCAGAGTTAAATAGAGTTTATTTCTATTATGTCCCTGTTCCATGCACTGTTAGTGCACTCATTAATACATTAATTAATTCACACATTCATTAAACATATTTATTAAGGGCCTACTATGTGTCTTAATAAGAAGACATATTTAATCAGATTAGTAAAACAATATGATGAGCAAAATGGGAGAAAAATCATGAGATATTTTCGGAGCAGAGGGCAGAGGTAATTAATTCACCCTGGAGAGTGATGTCAGGCAAGCCTTTTAAAAGGGGAGGCACCTGATACTAGTTTTAAAGGAAGAAGGGGCGGAGGAAGTATTAGCGAAGGCGTGACGCTCAGCATACTGTGTGCTAGAGCAGTTTTGTGTCAGCAGAACACCAATTTGAAGGCACAGAACTGCAGCAGATGAGGTGGGAGTGCTAAGCCAGGACCAAGCACCAGGGGCTTGGCCACCCTGAGGAACGTGGATTATATCCCGTAGGCGAGGCAAAGTCATTGAAAGGCTTTAAATAAGGGAGCATCATAGTCAGATTTGAAATGTAGGTTATCCCCTATGGTGCCTGCATGGAGGAAAGCAATTTGAGGCGGACAAAACTGGAGCACTAAAGTGATTCGAAAGTTATGGTAGTAACCCAAGTAGAGACATAGGAGGAGTCAGAAACTGGACAGAGGCAATAGGCTTGAAGGACACGGTGCGGATTCAACAAATGTTTAAGTTCTAAAATTTGCAAGACTTAGTGAGTAAGGAAAAATGGGTGTTGCGTTGGAGGGTGAGGAGAAGGGCCATCGAGACTGACAGATTTGTAACCTTGGTGACTGCTTATGTCACTCAAATAGAGAATCCACAAGGGGAGACAGGTTTAGGGAGAAGGCGCTCTTCTCCATCAGTTTGAAATCTGAACAGTATGAATTACATATGGAGTCTCTCACTACCAGAAAGATAGCAGAGTATCTCACATGTTGACTACTGGAAATTAAAACAGAAAGTCTGGGCTAGAGATAAAATTGTGGAATCAATCCACATTATATAACAGTTTAAAATACAAAAGCAGATGAGATCTGATCTTTTACCTCACTTTGACAATGAGAATATAGTTTTGGTACCATAAACATGGCCACTTGTGGTTGTTATTTTAGCTGATCTTGTAGAAAACTCCTTGTGCTCTAGAAATTATCAGGGACATTTCTTCTCCCTTCAGATAAGAATATTTTAGTGAGTGACTGTTTTCTAAACTGTGTATCATAACCTCTTAGTAGATTGTGAAGTCAATTTCGTTGATTCAATAAATATTCATTCTGAACTAAATAAAAGGGAACAAAATAGACCAGGATAGAAGAGGCTAGAAAACAGAATGCATCTCGTATAGTAAGTGTATGTACTGTTTGTGTGTGTGTCTGTACTGGGTTGCAGTGTTTGGATTGTGGTAAACAACCATTTGAAATCTCCTCCCCAGACTGAGAGAAATTCAAAGTGGTCTCTTTTAGATAGGAGAGAAAAGAGAAAATAAAGAGAACTCTAAAAATAGCAAGTTAATATTTAACAGTTGGTTCACACTTGTATTTAGGGAAACAGCTAGAATTAGGCAGAGGCCAACAAATCATGGGTTAAGAGAAGATCCAGGAACTTTACAGGAAGGTAAAATAAAGAATGATATGCCAACTTGTGTAGAACTTGGCTTTAAATAAATTGTTTATTGTAATTAAAAAAAAAAGTAGATGAGATCGATTAAAAATATGGTATAAAAGGAAAAGAGTATTGGATTAACGATAAAGCACTGAGGCACATAAAAATAAATACTGGTGAAGCAAGGCTGGCCCAGTGGCGTAGTGATTAAGTTCGCAGACTCAGCCTCAGCAGCCCAGTGGTCACCATTTCAGATCCTGGGCGCAGACCTATACACCGCTGATCGAGCCACGCTGTGGCAGCATCCCACACAGAAGAACTAGGAGGACTTACAACTAGGATAGACAACTATGCACAGGGCTTTGGGGAGAAAAAAAAGTGCATAACAAAAATATTGGTGAAGCAAGAAGTGTCCACAAAGGAATTTGAGAAGGAATAACTTGAGAGTTACAAGGAGAGTGGGCTGTCATTGAAGACTAGGATGGCAAAAAGTTTCAAAACTTCCCCAAACTCTACAAAACACCCACCTCCAAAATCTCATGGAAGAGGTTGCTACAAAACACCAAAAAAGTGAATGCCTGTTTGATTTCCTCTGCCTTTGTGAAATCTCCCTTTGACTTGTGTTTTACACTTTAAACTAAAGTAAATTAAAATTAACTTTAAATTTAGAACTTTGCAACTCTGGGGACAAAAAAAATTGCGAAACTAAGACGAAGAATCATGGTCTCAGGTCTGGGTTTTCCTCTGTCCATGACAGAGTTGAGAAAATCATCTCTCTTGTTAAAATTTGTTACTACCTTATCAGAGGATTTGATTCAGCTCTGGGTAACAGGAAAACCTCAAATAACACAGCTTTACAAATATAGAAATTTAGTTCTCTCTCTCAATCCATAAGTACAGAGGTCAACAACCCAGGGCTAATATAGCACTCCACAGTGAGAATGACATGGGTCCCACTGGATATAACTTTCCTCCCCAAGATCATCTCATTATCCAATATGGTGGCAGTTGTCATCAGGGAAAGGAGAAATGGGGCTCATCCCTTTCCTTTAAAGACACTTCCCAGAAGTTCCATTTGTTACTTACACTCGTGTACCATTGTCCAGTCCTTAGTCACATGACCACACCTAGATGGAAAGTAGGCTAAAAGATATAATCTTTATTCTGGGCTGTTATGTGCCAAGCTATAAATTCTATATACCTTAATAGAGCCAAGAGATTCTAAGATCACCATTATCCAAATAAAAATAGTCCCCTTTCTAGGGCGGTCTATCTTTTCAGTTTTCCTGGGACTGAGAGGTTCCCTAGGACGCAAGACTTTCAGTACTAAAAATGAGAATGTTCTGGGTAAACCAGGGTTACATATCACCCTACCTTTGACATAGCCAAAAAGATTATACACTTATTTTCAACAATACTGCCAATCCTAAAATCATGTTTGGAATGTCTTGTTAAAATATAACCTTTAGAACCTGAAGTTGATTTACGAAAATGTACTCTGTAGTAGAAAATCTTCATCTCTGAGGGAGGATTTCATTTCTGCAAATAATTAAGACTCTTTTGGAGACAAGTCTGATAAAGAAGGTCAAGTAGGAAAATACTCTGACAATAAACCCAAAATATATGTCAGGAAATATTTTAAGCATTAATGACATTGTTGAAACAAGACTTGAATCCTCTCATAGGACTACTTTGAAAGGAAATAACTGTAAAGGAAAATGACTTGCTAGTTTACAAGCAAAACCCGACATATTTTCAAAAAACAATATAGGTTAATTAACGTTAATTAACAAAAGGCCCCAGATATTAATAAAATTATATTTAATTCCTTTGAAAGTAAGATTGTCTCAAGCATATCTGTATTTGATGTTTTTCAGTCACTTAAATTTCCAGTAAACCTGAATTATTTTTTAATTGTGATTCAGAACCAACATTGTCCAAGAGATCATTTCCCATTACAGTGTTTGGAATTGACCTTACCTGTTTTCATAACAAGTGATACAATCCAGAGAGAGCTCCCCAGGTGGGGAGATCATTCTGATGGCTTCTCTAATAACCACACCTGCACGACCTGCAGTGCTGCAGGCTTTTTGTCAGCCAGGAAGGGAGGGGATGCCAAGGACCCACTCCAACTTAATGTTTACTTGTCAAATCTGGACTATATTTTATTTCACAGAATCAGAAGCAATGTCTCAAAACACTTGCTGTGGGGGAGGACTTCTAGATTTGAGCAGTATAGGGCAATTTCATTGGACATTTCAATCAGGTGGCGGATTTGTGTACTATTAATGGAGAAAGTTAATGAAAACAAGTCTCCCGAAAAAAGAAGCAGCTGCAAGTCAGCATTTTAGACCTTTTGGCACCAAAGAGTTTGTTCTCATTGACAGGTAGGCACAGAAAAATCATTCTACTATTGAGGAAAAAAAATGTGTTTTATCACCCTCATCATATGTGAATACAAATTTCTTGTAGAATGAAAACACAGGAAACTAATAAGCCACTATTTGGCAAAGGAAGAGGAGGCAACATTTAGGCCTTGAAAGATTTTGCTCCCAAATTATTATTATTATTATTTTTATTGCAGTAACATTGGATTTTAACATTATGCAGCTTTCAGATGCACACTGGAATATATTTCGAATTCTGTGTAGATTACATCATGTGCACCACCAAAAAACTAATTATAGTCCATCCCCTCACATGTGAACCAAATCATCCCTTTTGCCCTCCCCCACCTTCCACTATGGTAACCATCAATCCAATCTCCAATGCTATTTGTTTGTTTGTCTGTCATTGTTTTTATCTTCTACTTATGAGTGAGATCATATGGTATTTGACTTTCTCCCTCTGACTAATTTCACTCAGCATAATACCCTCAAAGTCCATCCACGTTGTCACAAATGGCCTGATTTCATCATTTCTTATGGCCCAGTAGTATTCCACTGTGTATATAGCACATCTTCTTTATGCATTCGTCCCTTGATGGGCACCTAGGTTGCTTCCAAGTCTTGACTATTGCGAATAATGCTGCAGTGAACAAAGGGGTGCATGTATCTTTATGCGTTTGTCTTTTCAAGTTCTTTGGATAAATACCCAGCAGTGGAATAGCTGGATCACATGGTAGAACTATTCTTAATTTTCTGAGGATACTCTATACTGCTTTCCATCGTGGCTGCACCAGTTTGCACTCCCACCAGCAGTGTACAAGGGTTCCCTTCTCTCCACATCCTCTCCAACACTTGTTGATTCCTGTCTTGTTAATTATAGCCATTCTGACCGGAGTGAGGTGATATTTCATTGTAGTTTTGATTTGCATTTCCCTGATAGCTAATGATGTTGAGCATCTTTTCATATGCCTGTTGGCCATCTGTATATCTTCTTTGGAGAAATCTCTGTTCAGATCTTTTGCCCATTTTTTAATTGGGTTGTTGGGTTTTTTGTTGTTGAGATGCATGAATTCTTTGTATATTTTGGATATTAACCCCTTATCTGATATATGGTTTGCAAATATCTTCTCCCAATTCTTAGGTTGTCTTTTCATTTTGTTGATGGTTTCCTTTGCTGTGCAGAAGTTTTTAGTTTGATGTAGTTCTATTTCTTCATTTTTTCTTTTGTTTCCCTTGCCCAGTCAGACATGGGACTTGAAAATATGCTGCTAAGACTGATGTCAAAGAGCATACTGCCTATGTTTCCTTCTAGAAGTTTCATGGTTTCAGGTCTTACATTCAAGTCTTTAATCCATTTTGAGTTGATTTTTGTGCATGGTGTAAGGGAATGGTCTACTTTCATTCTTTTGCATGTGGCTGTCCAGTTTTCCCAACACTATTTATTGAAGAGACCCTCCTTTCTCCATCATATGCTCTTGGCTCCCTTGTCGAATATTAGCTGTCCATAAATGTGTGGGTTTATTTCTGGGCTCTCAATTCTGTTCCATTGATCTGTGTGTCTGCTTTTGTGGCAGTACCATGCTGTTTTGGTTACTATGGCTTTGCAGTATAATTTGAAATCAGGGAGTGTGATACCTCCAGCTTTGTTCTTCTTTCTCAAGAATCCTTTGGCTATTCGGGGTCTTTTGTTGTTCCATATAAATTTTAGGATTCTTTGTTCTATTTCTGTGAAAAATGTTGTTGGAACTTTCATAGGGATTGCATTGAATGTATAGTTTGCTTTATGAAGTATGGACATTTTAACGATGTTAATTCTTCCAATCCAAGAGCACGGGATATCTTTCCATTTCTTAGTGTCTTCTTTGATTTCTTTCAACAATGTTTTATAGTTTTCGGTGTACAGATCTTTCACCTCTTTGGTTAAGTTTATTCCTAGGTATTTTATTCTTTTTGTTGCAATTGTAGATGGGATTGTATTCTTAATTTCTCTTTATGCTACTTCGTTGTTAGTGTATAGAAACACAACCAATTTTTGTATGTTGATTTTGTTTCCTGCAACTTGACTGTATTCATTTATTTCTAAAAGCTTTTTAGTGGATGCTTTAGGATTTTCTATATATAAAATCATGTTGTCTGCAAAGAGTGACAGTTTCACTTCTTCTTTTCCAATATGGATCCTTTTTATTTCTTTTTCTTGCTTTATTGCTCTGGCTAGGACTTCCAATAATATGTTAAATAAGAGTGATGACAGTGGGCATCCTTGTCTGGTTCCTGTTCTTCAAGGGATAGCTTTCAGTTTTTATCCATTGAGAATGATATTTGATGTGGGTTTGTCATATATGACCTTTATTATGTTGAGGTATTTTCCTTCTATATGCATTTTATTTAGAGTTTTTATCATAAATGGATGCTGTATCTTGTCAAATGCTTTCTCTGCATCTATGGAGATGGTCATGTGATTTTTATTCTTCATTTTGTTAATGTGGTGTATCACATTGATAGATTTGTGGATGTTGAACTATCCCTGCATCCCTGGAATGAAACCCACTTGATCATGATGTGTGATCTTTTTAATGTATTGTATTCGATTTGAAAGTATTTTGTTGAGGATTTTTGCATCGATGTTCATCAGTGATGTTGACCTATAATTTTCTTTTTTTGTGTTGTACTTGTCTGGTTTTGGTATCAAGATAATGTTGGCTTCATAGAATGAGTTAGGAAGTCTCCCCACCTCTTCAATTTTTTGGAAGAGTATGAGAAGGATAGGTATTAAGTCTTCTTTGAGAGTTTGGTAGAATTCACCAGGGAAGCCATCTGGTCCTGGATTTTTATTTTTTGAGAGGTTTTTGATTGCTGTTTCGATCTCCTTCCTGGTGATTTGTCTATTCAAATTGTCTACTTCTTCTTGGTCCACTTTTGGAAGGTTGTAATGTTTCTAAGAATTTATCCATTTCTTCTAGATTATCCAGTTTGTTGGCGTATAGCTTTTCATAGTATTCTCTTACTATCTTTTGTATTTCTGAGGTGTCCGTTGTAATTTCTCCTTTCATTTCTGACTTTATTTATTTGAGCCTTCTCTTTTTTTTTTCTTGGTGAGTCTAGCTAAGAGTTTGTCCATTTTGTTTATCTTTTCAAAGAACCAGCTCTTGGTTTCATTAATTTTTTTCTATTTTTCTTTTTTTTAAAAGATTTTATTTTTCCTTTTTCTCCTCACAGCCCCCTGGTACATAGTTGTATATTCTTAGTTCTGGGTCCTTCTAGCTGTGGCATGTGAGATGCCACCTCAGCAAGGCTTGATGAGTGATGCCATGTATGCACCTAGGATCCAAACCAGCAAAACCTGCGCCACGAAGCAGAGCACGTGAACTTAACCACTCGGCCATGGGGCCAGCCCCTTCTCTTCTTTTTTAGTCTCTATTTCATTTATTTCTGCTCTGATTTTTATTATTTCCTTCCTTCTGCTGACTTTGGGCTTTGTTTGTTCTTCTTTTTCCAATACCTTTAGATATGCTGTTAGATTGTTTATTTGGGATTTTTCTTGTTCATTGAAGTAGGCCTGAATTGCTATAAACTTCCCTCTTAGAACTGCTTTTTCTGTATCCCATAAGTTTTGTCATGTTGTATTTTCATTTTCATTTGTCTCCAGAAATTTTTTGATTTGTTCTTTGATTTCTTCATTGACCCAATCGTTGTTCAGTATTATTTTGCTTAATCTCCACATTTTTGTGGCTTTTCTAATTTTCTTCCTGTAGTTGATTTCTAGTTTCGTACCTTTGTGGTCAAAAAAGATGCATGGTATTATTTTGATCTTCTTAAATTTATTGGGACATTTTTTGCTGCCTAATATGTGACCAATCCTGAAGAATGTTCCATGTGCATTTGAAAAGAATGTGTATTCTGTGGTTTTTGGGTGGAATGCTCTAAATATATCTATTAACTCCATCTGGTCAAATGTGTCATTTAAGGCAAGTGTTTCATTCTTGATCTTCTGTTTGGATGATCTATCTATTGGCGTAAGTGGCATGTTAAAGTCCCCTACTATTATTGTGTTACTATTTCTCCTTTTATGTCTGTTAATAATTGCTTTATATATTTAGGTGCTCCTATGTTGGGTGCATAGATATTTATAAGTGTTATATCTTCTTGTTGGATTGTTCCCTTTAACATTATGTAGTGCCCTTCTTTGTCTCTTGTTACAGTTTGTTTTAAAGTCTATTTTGTCTGACATAAGTATTGCTACCCCCACTTTCTTTTCTTTGCCATTTGAATGGAACATCTTTTTCCATCCTTTCACTTTCAGTTTGTGAGTGTCTTTAGGTCTGAAGTATGTCTCTTTTATGCAGCACCTATATGGGTCTTGTTTTTTTTTATCCACTTGGCCACCCTGTACCTTTTGGTTGGAGCATTTAGTCCATTGACATTTATAGTAGCTATTAATAAATATGTATTTATTGCCATTTTGTTACTTTTTTTCTGTGTGTTTTAGTAGTTCTTCTCTGTTCCTTTCTTTTTCTCTTGCTCTCTTCCCTTGTGGTTTGATGACTTTCTTTAGCAATATTTTGATTTCTCTTGTCTTACTTATTTGTGTACTTATTATAGGTTTCTGATTTGTGATTACCATGAGGATTACTACATAATATTCTATGTATAGCAGTCTATACTGAGTTGATAGACTCTTTAACTTGACCTCTTTCTAAAAGCTCTACTTTTTCACACCTCTCCTCCCACAGTTTATGTTTTTGAAATAATATCTAACCTCTTGTTTTATGTATCTATCCATTACCCTTTTATCATTGAAATAAGTAATTTTATTACCTTTATCTTGTAACCTTCATATTATCTTCACAGGTGATTGATCTGCTACCTTTACTATATTTTTACCTTTACCAGTGATATTATTGCCTGGTTTTGGGGGGAGCAGGTGATAATTTTCTTATCCCTATTTATGGTCATCATTTTCCCACTTAAATGAGTCCCTTCAGCATTTCTTGTAGAACTGGTTTCTTGGTGATAAACTCCTTTAATTTTTGCTTGTCTGGGAAGCTCTTTATCTCTCCTTCCGTTCTGAATGATAACCTTGATGGATAGAGTATTCTTGGCTGTAGGTTTCTTCCTTTTAGCACTTTAAATGCATCATGCTGTTCTCTTCTCGCCTGTAGGTTTCATTTGAGAAGTCCGCTGATAGCCTTATGGGCTTTCCTTTGTATGTCACTTGTTGCCTTTCTCTTGCTGCTTTTAGGATTCTCTCTTTATCTTTAATTTTGGACATTGTAATTATGAATGTGTCTTGGTGTGGGCCTGTTTGGGCTTACCTTGTTTGGAGCTCTCTGTGCTTCCTGTACTTGGATGTCTGTTTCCGTCCTTAGGTTAGGAAAATTTTCAGCTATTATTTCTTCAAATAAATTTTCTGCCCCTTTATCTCTCTCTTCTCCTTCTGGGACACCTATAATACGAATGTTAGTGTGCTTGATATTGTCCCAGAGTTCCCTTAGACTGTTCTCACTCTGTCTAATTCTTTTTTCTCTTTTCTGTTTGGTTTGGGTGATTTCCTCTAGTCTTTTGTCTAGCTTGCTGATCTGTTCTTCTACATCCTCTACTCTGCTATTGAGTCCCTCTAGTGAATTTTTCATTTCCAGTATTCTATTCTTCATTTCTGATTTTTATATTTTCCAGTTCTTTGTTGATGAGCTCACTGTGTTCATCCGGTCTTCTCCCAATATCTGTGAGCATCCTTATGAGTTTTTGTTTGAACTCTTTGTCTGGTAGGTCGCTTATTTCTGTTTCATTTAGTCCTTTTTCTGGGGTTTTGTCCTGTCCCCTTGCTTGGAATGTATTCTATTATCTCCTCATTATGCCTCTTTCTCTGTGCTTATTTCTATTTATTAGCTGAGTCAGTTATGTCTCCTGATCTTGGAGAAGTGGCCTTATGTAAGAGATGGCTTTTGAGGCCCAATAGTGTGCTTCCCTCTCATCAGCAGTCTAAATGATCCAGGAGTGACCCCTTTGTGGGCTACTTGTGTCCTTCTGCTGTGGCAGGGTTGCTGTTAATGCAGGTACCCTGGGGTCTAGTCTTTACTTTCCTGGCTAGCTGTTTGTAAATCCAGTTTGAGGAGCTTCAGCACCATTGGCTACAAGGTCTAACAGCACACTCCTGTTGCAGTTTTCCTGTTAATTGGGTAGGTACCTAGTGTAGCTGGTTGCTAGGCTCAGGGACTCACAGTTGCTGTAGGCCTCAGGCCTACAAGGCTGTTGTCAGTTCTCTTAGGAGCACAGCTGAGAGGGGCTTGCCCTGGGCATGGATCACTCAATTGTTTCAGGTTTTGGAAGGTGGGACTGATCCTTTTTATGGCTATTTGTGAAGCACAAGTCTTCTACCACTGATAAGCCTACTCCCCCACAGGACCACACACACCATCAACACAGTCCTGGTCTGTGCACACTTCCCAACCCCTTGGAGTGTACCCCTACACCCCACTGCAGAGGCCCCCACCTCTCCATCAATACCCCCCACAGTTCACCTGGTCCTCACATGGCCCTGCCCAACAGAGGTGGACACACTCGCCTGCCTGTAGAGGAACAAGGCACCAAGTCAATGCAGACCAACAAGTAGCCTTGAAGGCTTACTGTTCGGCAGGACTAGTCCCTAGGACAGGCTGCCTGCCTTGGCTGAACTGGATTAAATCTGCACTCTAGCGAGTGTGGCAGACCCCTGGGCTAATAGGCCAATGGGAGAATTTCAATGGCATCTACCAGGGTCATGCCTATGCTAGATCACAATGGCCACCACCAATGTCTCAGTCTCTGGAGAGGTCTCTCCTCTCACTGAAATGCACCCAGAGCCCACCAGGTGAGTCTCTTTTCACCAAAGGACTGTCAGCCTTCTCTCTGGTGATTTTAGGTTGCTGAGACGGGTGAGTTTGTGTGTGGGTCCTTTAAGCACCAGGTCTTTTTGGCTTTCATCTGATAGCTTTTCTGGGGGTATCCCCTACTGCAGTTAATAGCTAGCAAAGCCAGGTAGTAAGACCCTAGTCTCAGTTATGCTGAGTCTGAAGGATGCTTAAAGCAGTATCGACCCCCACTCCAGACCTCACTCCTCGAGGGAGGACTGCATACCTTAGGGTGACTCCTGCCTGGCCAGCTGAGAAACTCTGCTGCTCCTGAAGGTGGTTTTTTTTTTCTCTCCAGAAGGAATTTCTGCCTCTTCTGCCTTTGTCAGGACTGTCCCTTGTTGTGGGGGTTCCTTCTATATCCAGTTTCCAGTTTTCTATTCAAGGTAATTTTTCCAAAAATAGTTGTAACCTGGTTGTGTTCATGGGAGGAGATGAGTTCAGAGTCTGCTTACACTGCCATCTTGATGAGATCTCTTTTGCTCCCAAATTAAATTTCACATTATACTTTGTTTGCATAGAATGTATTTGATTCTGTTTAGATTGTTCTATTTACCAAAAAATAAATGAAGACTTTTGACCTGACTTCATAGTTTTTATGACGTGCTCTCATCCAGCTCATAAATGGAAAGAGTTTTGTTTTGTTTGTTCCTACTGGAGTCAGTGTGGTGAACAGCAGCAGGATGGAAAGCTCTGCCAACCACTTTCCTTGACACGTAAGGAAAGTGCTTTCCACTTTTGTCTACCATCTTGTATCTACCACAACACTAATTAAAATATTCTCTCCCTTTTTCACATCTCTTCACATAATGTCTCTATAATAAAGAATGATTATCATTTTATAGCAGTTCATAATTTGTGAAGTACTTTCTAAATCAACATTTCATTCTACCCTTCCAATAACACTTCTGGATTAATATTATTTTGCCTATTTTTCAGACAAAGAAATTGAAGTATAGAATGTTTAAGCATCTTACCAGGGATCTCACAGCTGGGAAGCAACTAAGAATTCAGTTCTTCTGAGCTTAAATTCAACATCCTTTCCCCAATGCCAAAGATTCTACTTGAAAAGCTGTCATAATTCTTTCATGCTGCTCATCAGAGGACAAAAATAAAACCAGTTCATGCCCTGTTAATGTGAGAAAGGTACACTAAATACCAATGTTCTTCAGCAAAGATCTGGTGGAAACAGGACCTAAAAACGCACATAGACATGCCCACACCCGTACGCGTGCGCACACACACACACACACACACACACACACCAAGCAAGAGGAAGCAGGCAGTTGACCTTCTTGGAGTCTATATAATGAAATCCATAAATCCTTTCCACAGAAAAAGGCATGTGCCTGCATACAAACTTTATGGACAATTTCTGGGAGTTGACCGAGCCCCCTTAGCTCCTCTGTGGACAACTGTAGATAGAATCTCTACTGCACTGGAATTTTTTAGTTGCCAGACTCTCCTAACCTTATCTGTTTACCAACACATCAAATAGGCATTTTCTAGTTCTCCTCTTACTGGGCCCCTCAATAGCATCAGACTCTGGTCGCCATCCTTTCATTCTTGAAACATTTTCCTTGTTTAATTGGTTTGATATCACAAGGGTTTTGTCCTACTTATCTGGCTGTTCTTTCTTAGTCTCCTTCTCTAGCTCATCTCTTTCTACTGGTCTCTGAATGTTGGGAATTTCTCCGGGCTTGGCCATAAGTGCTTGTCAATCTTTAATCTCTCCCTAGATGACATCATCAACGCCTGAGACTTTATCAGCATAAGTAGATAACGTCCAAATTTCCAGTAAATATATTTCCAGCTGGTGGTCTAGCGGTTAAGATTCAGGACCCTCACCACCATAGCCCAAGTTCATTTCCCAGTCAGGGAACCACACCACCCATCTGTCAGTTGTTGTACTGTGGTGGCTTTGTGTTGCTGTGATGCTGAAATGTGTTGTGTGTTGCTATGATGCTACACCACTGGGATTTCAAATACCAGCAGGCTCACCCATAGTGGATGATTTCAGCAGAACTTCCAGACTAAGACAGACTAGGAAGAAGGACCTGGCAACCCATTTCCAAAAAAATTGGCCATGAAGAACCTATAAACAGCAGCAGAGCATTTTCTGATACAGTGCTGGAAGGTGAGAGGATGGTACAAAAAGACCAGGCAGGGTTCTGCTCTGCTGTACACAAGGTCTCTAGGAGTCAGGATCAACTCCACAGCACTAACGACAAGTATTTATTCAGCTGAGACCATTTTTGTGCATTCCAACTGCTTAATCAATATCCACTTAGATGTCTCAAAACCATATCAATTTGTATCTGTCCAAAAGTCAACTTCTGTGTTGTCTCTAGAACTTAGTTCCTCACATGCATTCTATCTCAGTGGCTATCTAACTATCTAGTAGTTATGTGTGGAACAATTTCTCACCATCATCTTCAATCTAATCCAACAAGAAATTCTGCCAGATTGACCCCCTGAATATCTCTATCACTATCTTCACTATCCCAGCCCAAGTGGGCATAATGACTCATGGGCTACAGCAATAGCCTCCTAATTGATTTCCCCATATCCATTCATGGCCACGTCACATTCATTCTTCATGTTACAAAAGAGAACTTTTTAAAATGAAACTGATCCTTCAAGCTTCCTGTGTAAAACCCTTGAGTCGTTTACTATTGTCCTTAGGCTAAAACAATATCCTTAATATGACCTTAAATGTGCTAAGCACAATTAGCCTTTATGGCCACATTTCTTACTACCTTTTACCCCTCAAAGTCCTGTTAAATGACTCTCTTTCTGAATTTATCGTGTGCCTTCCTCTCTCATCACAGCTAATCGGTCCCTTCTGCCTGGATACTCCCGCCTCACACCTATCACACTGTCCTGGTTACCATCTATTCAACCTTCAGCTCTCCATTCAAATGTGATTCCCTCTGAAAAACCTTCCTTGATCCCTCAGATTACTCACCCCTTAACCCTTAACACCTTGTCTTCCTCCTTCCTAATATTCATCATAATTTGTAACCATGTGTTTATGTAATTGTTTGATGATATTCTTTCTTCCACACTAATATGAAAGGTCCATGAGGATAGAGATTAAGTCTTCTTTACATTGAGGAGTAATTAGCATACAAAAAACTCACAGCTTCCTAGGTGTACAGTTTGAGATGCTTTAAAAATGTAGCCACCCGTGGAACACCTCCATCAGGATACAGAGTGTTTCCACCACCCAGACAGTTCTCCACACGCCTTGTTAACCAACCCTCCAACCCCAGTGTCAACCCCCACTCTGATTTCTATCATCACATATCAGCTTTGCCTGTTCTTCAACTTCATATAAATGGAATCACATGGTATTCCTCTTGGTCTGGCTTTCTTCATTCGCACATGTCTGTGAGATTCATTCACATTGTGTGTATCAGTAGTTTGTTCTTTTTATTGCTGAATCCATTTTATGAATCTATCACCATTTGTTTATTCATTCTTCTGCTAATGTACATTTAAGCTGTTTCCAGTTTTTTACTGTTATGACTAAAGCTTCTATAAACACTTATGCAAGTCTTTTAGTGGGTATAAGTTTTTATTTCTAATGGGTAAATGCTTAGGAATGGACTTGCTGCGTTCTAAGGTAGAGGTATGTTTAACTTTACAAGAAGCTGTCACATAATTTCCAAACTGTTTGTAGTATTGTCCATTCTCACTAGCAATGTATAAGTTCCTTTTGCCAGTATTTGCTTTTGTCAGTTTTCAATTTGACCTAGGTTAGTGGGTGTAAAATTGTTTCTCATTGTGCTTCTAATTTGCCCTTTCCTGTGATTAGTGATCTTAAGCAAAGTTTGATGTGCTTATTGGCCATTTAAATATGTTCATTTGTAAAGTGTCTATTCAAATATTTTCCCTTTATTTGGGGAACAGGAGTTCCTTGTTCTTCTTATTATTGAGTTGTAGAAGTTCTTCACAATTTCCAGACACAAGTCCTATGTCAGATATACGTATTGCAAATATTTTCTTCCAGGTGCCTATTTATTTTCTAAGAGTATCTTTTGATAAGTAAATGATTCTTTTTTTATTGAGGTAATATTGGTTTATAACATTGTATAAGTTTCAATTGTACATCATTATATTTTGACTTCTGTAGAAGTCGAAACATGGTGTTTTAACTGCGACGTGTTCGCCACCAAAAGTCTAGTTACCATCCATCACTGTACATGTTTTCCTTTACTCCTTTCATCCTCCTTCCCCTCTGGTAACCACCAACTTGTTCTCTGTATCTACATGTTTGTTGTTATTTTAAATCTTCCATATATGAATGAAATCATACAGTATTTATCTTTCTCCATCTGACTTATTTCATCTAGCATAATACCCTCAAGATACATCCATGTTGTTGCAAATGGCAAGATTTCATCTTTTTTATGGCCTAGTAGTATTCCGTTGTGTGTATATAGGTATACCACATCTTCTTTATTCATTCATCCATCAATGGGTGCTTAGGTTGTTTCCAAGTCTTGGTTGTTGTGAATAATGTTGCAATGAACATAGGGGTACATATATTTTTTTGAATTAGTATTTTTGTGTTCTTTGGATAACTAACCAGGAGTGAAATAGCTGGATCATATGGTAGTTCTATTTTTAGTTTTTTGAAGAATTTCCATACTGTTTTCCGTAGTGGCTGCACCAGCTTACATTCCCCCAGTGTAGCAGGGTTCTCTTTTCTCTGCATCCTCTTCGACACTTGTTATTTCTTGTTTTTGAAGTGATATCTCATTATGGTTTTGATTTGCATTTTTATAAAAGTTAGTGTTGTTGAACATCTTTTCATGTGCCTGTTGGCCATCTGTATATCTTCCTTGGAAATATGTCTATTCAGATGCTCTGCTCGTTTTTTAAGTGCGTTGTTTGGCTTTTTGTTTTTGAGTTGTATGAGCTCTTTATATATTTTGGATATTAACCCCTTGTTGAATATATGATTTTTAAATATATTCTCTTAATTGGTGGATTGTCTTTTCATTTTATTAATAGTTTCTTTTGCCATGCAGAAGCTTTTTAGTTTGGTATAGACTTATTTATTTATATTTTCTTTTGCCCTGGCCTGAGGAGACATATTCAAAAAGATACTGTTTAAGACCAATGTCAAAGAATGTACTGCTTATGTTTTTTTCTAGGAGTTTTGTGGTTTCACATCTTACATTCAAGTCTCTAATCCATTTTGAGTTAATTTTTGTGTAGTGTAAGCTAATGGTCTACTTCTGTTCTTTTACAAATGGCTGTCTAATTTTCCCAACAGCATTTGTTGAAGAGACTTTCTTTTCTCTGTTGTATGTTCTTGGCTCGTTTGTTAAAAATTAGCTGTCTACAAATCTATAGGTTTATTTCTGGGCTCTCAGTTCTGTTCCATTGATCTGTGTGTCTGTTTTTCTGCCAGTCTCATGCTGTTTTGATTACTTTGTTTTGATTACTTTGTAGTATAGTTTGAAATAAGGGAGTGTGAGACCTCCAACTTTGCTCTTTTTTCTCAGGATTCCTTTAGCTTTTCAGGGTCTTTTGTTGTTCCACGTAAATTTTAGGATTCTTTATTCTATTTCCATGAAAACTGTCATTGGGATTCTCATTGTGATTGCATTGAATCTGTAGATTGCTTTAGGTGATATGGCCATTTTAACTATGTTAATTCTTCCAGTCCATGAGCAGGAAATATCTTTCCATTTCTTTGTGTCTTTGATTTCTTTCAACAATGTTTTATAGTTTTCAGTGTACAGGTCTCTCGCATCCTTGGTTAAAGTTATTCCTAGGTATTTTATTCTTTTTGTTGTGATTGTAAATGTCATTGTATTCTTGATTTCTCTTTTTGCTATTTCTTTGTTAGTGTATAAAAATGCAACTGATTTTGTGTGTTGATTTTGTACCCTGCAACTTTACTGTATTTGTTTATTTTTTCTAATAGTTTTTTTGTGAATTCTTCAGGTTTTTCTATATATATAAAATCATGCTCTCTGAAAACAGTGATAATTTTACTTCTTCCTTTCCAATTTGGATCCCTTTTATTTCTTTTTCTTGCCTAATTTCTCTGGCTAGAACTTCCAACACTATGTTGAATAAGAGTGGCAAAAGTGATCAACCATGTCTTCTTCTTGTTTTTAGAAGGATAGCTTTCATTTTTTTCACCATTGAGCATGATGTTAGCTGTGAGTTTGACATATATGGCCTTTATTATGTTGAGGTACTTTCCTCCTTATCCATTTTATTCAGAGTTTTTATAATAAATGGATGCTTAATCTTGTCAAATGCTTTCCCTGCGTATATTGAGATGATTGTGCAATTCTTATTCTTCATTTTGTTAATATGATGTATCACATTGATTGATTTATGGATATTGAACCATCCTTGCATCCCTGAAATAAATCCCACTTGAGTGGTGTATGATCCTTTTAATGTATTGTTGTATTTGATTTGCCAATATTTTGTTGAGGATTTTTACATCTATGTTCATCTGCAATATTGGCCTGTAATTTTTCTTTTTCATGTTGTCCTTGTCTGGTTTTGGCATCAAGACAATGTTGGTCTTGTAAAATGAGTTAGGAAGTTCCCTTTCTCTTCAATTTTTTGGAAATTTTGAGACAGATAGGTATTAAGTCTTCTTTGAATGTTTGGTAGAATTCACCAGGAAAGCCATTTGGTCCTGAACTTTCATTTTTTGAGAGGTTTGTGATTACTCTTTTGGTTTCTTTACTAGTGATCAATCTATTCATATTCTTTATTTTTCCTTCATTCAGTTTGGAAGCTTGCATAATTCTAAGAATTTATCTATTTCTTCTAGGTTATCCAATTTGTTGGTGTATAGCTTTTAATACTATTCTCTTCCAATCGTTTGTATTTCTGTGGTATCCATTGTAATTTATCCTCTTTTGTTCCTGATTTTATTTGTTTGAGCCTTCTTTTTTTCTCAGTGAGTCTAGCTAAAAGCTTGTCAATTATGTTTATCTTTTTCAAAGAACCAGTTCTTGGTTTCATTGATCTTTTCTATTGTCTTTTTGGTCTCTCATTTATTTCTGATCTGATTTTTATTATTTCCTTCCTTCTACTAATTTTGAGCTTCATTTATTGTTCTTTTTCTAGTTCCTTTAGGGGTAATGTTAGATTGTTTATTTGAGATTCTTCTTGATTTTTAAGGTAGGTCTGTTTAGCTACAAACTTCCCTCTTAGTACTGCTTTTGCTGTATCACATAGATTTTGTATGTCACAAGTAAATGATTTTAATTCCAATGAAGACTAATATATCTTTTATTTTCTTTTATGGTTAGTGTCTTTTGTGTACTAAGACATCTTTTTCTAATCCAAGGTCACAAAGATATTCTCTGTATTCTTCTAGAAGTTTTATAGTTTTAACTTTTTTCTTAAAGTCTATGATCAATTCCAAGTTAAGCTTGTGTATGGTGTGAGGTCATGATTTATTTTTTCTACCAACTTTCCAGATTTTCCAGCACCATTTATTAAAATGGTTTTCTTTTTTTCATTAAATTTCTTTAATGCCTTTGTGGAAAATTAATTAGCCATGCAAGTGTAAAACTATTTTTGGAATCTCTATTCCAGTCAGTTAATATATTTGTCTATCCTGACATCATTATCATCCTACGTTTACTTTAACTTTAGTTAAATTAAAAGTTAAATTAATTTAACTTTAGAGTAAGTCTTGAAATTAGACACTATAAATTTTCCAAATTTGTTCTTTTTCTTTCAAGATCATTTTGGATCTTTTGGATCTTTTGTACTTCCAAGTTCCAGGTATGACTTGCCCAATTTTTCAAAAAGACCTGTTGGGGTTTTAACTGAAATTGGGTTGAGTCTATAGCTCAAACTGTGGAAAACTGACATCTTAACAATGATTAGTCTTTTAATCTGTGAACATGATATTTCTATTTACTTAGGACTTTTAAAATTCTCTCAGCAAACTTTTGTAATTCTTCTTATAGTAGTCTTGCACATCTCCTATTAAATTTATTGCTTAATATTTTATGTTTTTTGATGATACTGTAAATGGTGCTGTTTTTAATTTCATTTTCAAAATGTGGGTTATTATATAAAAATACAATTGATTTTGCATGAACTCATATCGTGTAAACTTACTAAATTACTTAGTATTTTTGGAGATTCTTTAGTAGTTTTCATTCACACAGTCATAGCATCTTAGGATAAAGAAACTTTTACTTCTTTTTTCCTGATCTTTATACTCTCGTTCCTTCTCAATGCACTAAGACCTCTAATACAGACTTGAATGGAAGTGAGGAAAGTGAAATCCTTGCCTTGTGACTGATCTAAGGAAGAAAGCATTCAATATTTCACCTTTATGTATGATGTTAGCCGTAGGGGTTTTTTAAGATGACTTTTTCAAATTAAGAGAATTCCCTTCTATCCTTAGTTGCTGAGAATTTTTATCATGAGTGTTGACTTTTACCAAATGCTTTTTTCATATCTACTGAGATGATAATTTCATTTTTCTTCTTTATCTAATTAATGTGGTGAATTATATTGATTTTTTAAAAGGTTAGCCAATATTTAAATACAACATTTTGCATTTCTGGAATTAAAGTTACTTGGTCAATATGTAGTATCTTTTTTATATATTGCTAAATTTTGATTTTCTAATATTTTATAAAGGATTTTGTATTGATGTTCATGAGGAAAAATAGTCTATATTTTCTTTTCTTGAATCATCTTTTTCTAATTTGGTTATGAGGGTTCTGCTGCCTCATAAAGTAAGCTGAGAAATGATCGCCTCTCTTCTGTTTTCTGAAAGAATTTGCGCAAAATTGGCATTATTTCCCCTGAAATGTTAGACAGAATTCACCAGTTAAGCCATCTCTTATGGACTTAATTGTGCCCCCCACACCCCAAATTAATATGTTGAAGGCCTAATTCCAATGTGACTGTATTTGCAAATATAGCCTTTAAGAAGGTAGTTAAGGTTAAATGAAGTAATAAGGGTGGGGCCCTAATCCAATAAGACTGGTACCTTTAAAAGAAGAGAGGGAGACACCAGAAGCACATGAACACAGAGGAAAGGCCATGCGAAGACACAACGAGAAGGCAGCCATCTGCAAGCCAGGAAGAGAGGTTCACCTGAATCCAGCCGTGCTGACACCTTGATCTTGGACATCCAGCCTCCAGAACTGTGAGAAATAAATTTCTGTTGTTTAAGCCACCCAGTCTATGGTATTTTGTTATGATAGTCCAAGCAAACTAATACACCATCTAAGCGTGAAGCTCTGTGTGTGTACCTGTGTGTGTGTGTGGTATGAATTCATTATGGATTCATTTTCTTTAACAGATATAAGGCTATTCAGATTTTCTATTTCTTCTTGCATCCATTTTTAAAAATTGTGCATTTCAAGGAATTTATTCTCATCTAGGTTATCAAAATAATTGGAAAATGAGTTGTTCATAATATTCCCTCATTACTGTTTCAATGTTTACAGAATATTTGTCCCCTCATTAAAGATTAGTATTGGTAATTTGAGTATTCTTGATTTTTTCTTGATCAATCTTGATTGTTTCAATTTTATTAATATTTTTAAAGAACTAACTTCTAATTGTATTGATTTTTCTCAGTTGTATCTGATTTCCATTTCATTGAGATGGACTCTTTAGTATCTTCTTCCACCTACTTAATTTGGGTTTCACTTTTTTCTTCTTTTTCTACCTTCTTAAGGTAAAAGATTGGATGATTTGACTCAAGACCTTCCTTCTTTTATATAATTAGCATTTTAAGACTATTTTTCCCTCTAAATAGCATTTTAGCTGTATCCCACAAATTTTGATATGTTGTGCTTTTATTTTCATTCACTTTGAAACATTTTCTAGTTTTCCTTGTAATTTCTTCTTTAACTTTCAATTATTCAGAAGAATATTTTAATTTCTAAATATTTATGGATTTTAGAAATTTCTTACTAATTTTTAATTTAATTCCATTGTGGTCAGAGAAATACATTCTCTGTATTTAAGTCTTTTTAAATTTGTTGAAATATCTTTTAGACTCCTGCATAGGGTCCATGTGCACGTAAAAGAATGTGTATTATTCTGCTATTGTTGGATAGAGTGTTCTATAAATGTCCATTAGCTCAAGTTGGTTGATAGTATTGTTCATGTCTTGTGTCCTAATGGATATTTTTTGTCTGTTCTGTCAATGTCTGAAAAAAAATTTACCTATTTTTCCATCCAGTTATTTCAAATATTGTTTCACATATTTTGAAACTCTGTTATTAGCTGTATATATATTTAAGATGTTTATTTCTTCTTAACACATTAAACCTTTTATTATTATTAAATGCCCTTCTTTATCTCCGTTAATGCTCCTTTTCTGTTTTGAATGATATTAATACAGCTGTCTTCTAATTAGTGTGGGTGTGGTACATCTTTTTCCATCCTTTTAACCTATCTGTGTTTTTATATTAAGTGAACACGTTATAAACAGGTTATATTTGCTTCTTACCTTCTTGTTCAGACTGATAATGTCTGCCTTTTAATTGGCCCTTTTCTAGAGCAAAATGAGGTAAATGGAGCAGTATTATTCTAAGCTTCTTACATTATAATGGGAAGTGGTATAACATTAATTTAAATTAAGTTGTGAGAGGTTAAGAATACATGTTTTAATCCCCAGAGGAGAGACAAAGGAGCATAGCTAGAAATATAGCTAGAAAACATAAAATGGAATACTAAAAATATATGTCATTAGTCCAAAGAAAAGAATAATAAAAAGCAGAAAACAAATAACAAGATGGTAGAGCTAAACTCAACTCTATCAAAAAATTATATTAAATGTAAAGACTTTTTATTTCTACATATATTATGAACCCCACAATATGTTTTTACTATTGCCTTAAATCGTTAATTGTTTAAAGAAATTTAAAAATAAGAAATAAAAGAGATATTTTAAAATATTTAATGGCATATTTACCATTTCTGGCATTCTTTATTTTTTTCAGAGAATCCAAATTTCTTTCTAGTTACATATCCCTTCAGCCTGAAGACTTCATTAAGCATTTCTTATAGTTCTGGTCTACTGACGTTGAATTTTCATTTTCATCTATCAGAAATACGTGTCTTTGTTTTTGGCTTTCATTTCTGAAAGGTATTTTCACCAGACACAGATTGGCATTTTTTTCTTTCAGCACTCTGAAGATGCTACTTCACTGTTTTCTGCCTTGCATTGCTTCTGAGGCAAAGCGAGCTAGCATTGTTGTGGTTGCTGCCCTCTATATAATCTGTCTTTCTTCTCCAGCTGCTTTGAAATTTTTCTCTTCATTTTAGTTTTTCGATAATTTGGTCATGATGTGTCTCAGTATAATTTTCTTGATATTTATCTTGCTTGAGGTTTGTTGAGTTAATGAATCTAAGTATTATTACCTTTCATCATATTTGGAAAATTTTCTGCCCCTATTTCTTCAAGTAATTTTTTGTCCCATTTTCTCTTTTCTCTCTTTCTGAGACTTCATAGACTGTTTATATTATCCCTGAAGATTTGCTTGCATATGTTTGTTTACAATTTTTTTCTTTCTGTTTCGACTGGATACTTTTTATTGATCTATCCTAAACTTCACTCACCAATGCTTTTTTCCTCTCTTGTTCAACTTAATGTAAATTCCATCTAATAAAATGTTGATTTCAGTTGTTTTATTTTTCACTTCTAGCATTTCCATTTATTTCTTTTTGAGAATTTTCATTCCATATCTTCACCATGACATCCCCCTTTTTTCTGTAAACCCTTTAACATTTTTATAATAGCTGTTTTCAGGTCTTGTCTGCTAATTCACAGAACTGGGTCATCTGCAGCTCTTCTGTTGACCGTATTTGCTTGTGATTACGGGCCACGTTTTCCTGGTTTTTCATATGTCTTGTAATTTTTAGAAGATAGAACAGTGAAGATGGAGATGTAATATCTTTTATTTTATTTTGCTTATTTTGCAGAGATTATAAACTACTTTCTCTGTAACTGGAATCAAGTTGATCTGAGATAGGATTTTAGCTTTCATTAGATTGAGTTGATCTATGGTTTGCTCAACTTCCAATCTCCCATGTCAAAATTAACTTTTTGATCTTTTCAATATTTTAGCTGGGATGAAGTTGGGCTCTAGTTGCAGATACTTTTGTTTTTCCTTTAATTCAACTTAAGCAAGGCCCTAGAATTCAGACCCCCTAGAAGGTGCAGAGGTCTGCGATTTCCCTCCATTTTCTAGATCTTCACTCACTGCCATTTTCTCAGCAAAATTTGTGATGGGGGGTAAATTCCCAGGCCAAGTAATTTGGTTTTTGTATCTGTGACTCTTTCAGATTTCAATCTGTTCACCTGGCCCACTTTTTTGTCTACAGCTCAGGTGATTTTTCTTCATCCCTGCAGAGTCTCTCTATCTGTGTCAGGCTGCTTCTTCCATTCACCCCACCCAGGCCAGGAAACTGCTCCCTGGTATAGAAGCTGCCATGGTTTTCTGCCCACCTGGTCCCATTTCCTTTTGGAATTCAGTTTATCAAGACTCCCTATGTCCACTGCACTTGGTTTTTATCTCTCTGTGAGTTTCTTCTTGTTATTATGAGAGTGAAGGCCCTTTGTCTCTTTCTATATCCTAACTAACAGTGGAACACCAAGATTATGTCTTTTTTGCTCATCATTAAACCTCCAGTGCCTAATACAGTGATAGAAACACATAAAGCTCTCTAAAATATCTGCAAATCATAAATAAAAAAGGAATGAAGATGATTCAGATACGTGGAGCCAATAAAATATGATATTTAGTTTATGGGATAAAATAATAGATGGTAGTTCAGGACCGAAATATTTTTAATGATGTTTTAAACAAGGATGTCATTGTCCTTGAAAAGTCAAGTGATGCTTGGTGATAATATCCATGACCTGGAACTATTCTTAGATCAGAACAAATAGATTGTTGGAGGAATCCTCTCAGGCAACAACCTTGGATACAGAGATAAAAATCCAGGTCTTGAGAAAAATGGTAGTTACTTTTCAAATCCAGCAGCCTAAGGGATGAAAATCATGAGGGAGACACTCCTAATGGAGCATTGACCTCCCCCAAAGCTCCACGCTCTCCACGAACATGCCCTTTGCTGACAGAACAAGGTTGTAATATCTACAGCTGGGTTGGTGCTTCATCTCTGGTCTTACTTAAGTCCCAGCACCGCCGTATCTATCCCATTTTCTTGGAAATCTGAAAACTTTTAGGATTCGATCTAAAGTTTGAGAGAAGGCTGAGATTGCAAGTGAAGATCAAGTGTCCCCGTGCTGCATGGAAAGAAAGTTTGTAAAGTCTGGGAATCAGGACAACCCTGGCGTCTCACTATATGCACGTGGGAAAGGAGTTAACCTACTTGTAACAATGCATGGAATTACATTCCTTATTCCAAAACTTCTCAGGTCTCCGAATCTAGATAGTACACGTAGATTAAAAGAACAAAAGAAATCCAGTCTTTCCATTACACATTTTCACATATTATTGTATTAAAGTGATAATAAGTACATTTTAAAATACCCATTAGCAAGAAATGGTGTAGAATATGATGTCATCAAATAACGTTCAAGTGCCCATTTATCTCCCACTTACAGATTGCGCCCCATGTTCTGATTTCCAGAAGGCAAATTATGAGTGACTCTGAGCCAGCAAGGGGTCTAACAGCCTATATTAGGTCCATTCTCCACTAATGCTGATGATATTACTTTAATACTAAAATGCTGATGTCAATAGTGTTGTGTTGGAGTTGATGTTATGCTGACATTGGCATCATTTTGTTGGCATTAAGCCTATTGGCCTAGCTCCTCCATAGGCTATCATTATTGCATCTAAGGGGTTTATTCAATGCCTGTTTCAGTGTATTTCTCTGCTGGATCTGTTCTTTAAGATCTGATAATATGTGGTAAACAACAGTGACAGCCAAACACCCAGATAGCGAAATAAACGTTCATTAAGTGTCTATGTACGTGGAGAGGGAAATATGTTTATTGCAAAGGGGTGGTTGAATAGAAAACTGTGGAAGGAATGAGGTCAAAGGAAATTTTCTACTCTTCTAATGGGCCCAGAAAGTTTTCTCTGAAGTAGGAAGATATTAGGAACTCTAAAGAAAGAAAGGACAGTGTATGAAGTATATGATGACTCCTAAGCAGCTTAGAAGTTTGATGATTAAAAGGTTATATTTAACAAAATGTGTTCAAGTGGTGTAAAAGGGAGATTACATGATCTACAGAGAATGGGGAACAACTACTCCATTCTGTAAATGATCACTCCTGCTGACTATGAGATCCCAAGTATATTTCAATCAGACATATAAGGTCCTCACTATTTTATCAAGACCTTAAATGATATGATGCTAGCTGACTGATGAGCCTAGTTGTAAGTTAATTTTGGACATAAAATGACACAATTGGATCAATTTCCATATAGTTACCTTCTTTGCCTCCACCTCTTCAGCCTTTACTACACATCATGCCCTCAAGTTAGGAATTGAGGACACTCCCTTAGGTCAATTATTAGGTCAAGAATTAGGTCAATTCTTTCCTTTATGCAAACTTTGCTCTCCTTAATTCATTGACAAGAATACAACATTTAGTCAATTACTTTGTCCAAGGCTCTGGTTTAATTTAAAGTACGTGTAAATTTAACAAAATATGAAGAACTTAGGGATAAATCTAACAAAATGTGTAAAGGATCTATATGGGGAAAACTATAAAACTCTGATGAAAGAAATTATAGATTATCTTAATAAATGGTGATATGGCCCATGTTTATGGATTGGAAGACCCAGTATTGTCAAAATATTAGTTTTTTCCTCACTTGATCTACAGAATCAATGAAATCTCAATCAAAATTTCAGCAAATTATTTTGTGGATATTAACAAATTGCTTCTAAATTGTGTATATAGAAAGCCAAAAGACCCACAATAGTCAACACAATACTGAAGAGGAAGATGATATTTTGCAGGACTAACATTATCAGACTCCAAGACTTACTATAAAACTACAGTAATCAGGACAGCATGGTATGGATCAGCAGAGTCAGAAAGACACTCACACATATAGTTAGCTGATCTTTGACAAAGGAGCAAAGTGAATTCAGTGAAGAAAGGATAGGTCTTTCAACAAACAATGATGGAACAATTGAGTGTCTGTACGAAAAATAAGAAATCTAGACACAGATCTTACACTTTTAACAAAAATTAACTCAAAATGGATCAGAGATCTAAATTTAAAACACAAAACTACAAACCTTCTAGAAGATAGCATAGGAGAAAATCTAGATGATCTTGGGTTTGATCAAGAACTTTTTACTTATCAAAGAAAATATGATATCTTGAAAGAAAAAGTTTCACTTTATTAAGATTAAAAATTTCTGCTCTGCAAAAGACACTGTTAAGAGAATCAAAAAACTAGTCACAGACCAGGAAAAAATATTAACAGAACACATATTTGATAAAAGACTTGTTTCCAAAATATACAAACAATTCTTAAAACTAAACAATAAGAAAACAAACAACCCAATTAAAAAATGGGCAAAAGATATGCACAGACAGA
>NC_060269.1:89337627-89338510 GCF_021613505.1 Equus quagga
ATGCTCAATATCACGTCATCAAGGAATTGCAAATTAAAAAAAGATAATATTACACACCTATTAAAATGGTCAAGATCCAAAAAACTAACAATACCAAATGCAGGCAAGGATATGGAGCTACAGAAATTCTCATTCATTGCTGATGAAAATGCAAAATAGTACAGCCACTTTGTAAGACATTTTGGCATTTTCTTACAAAGCTAAACATAGTCTTACCATATAATCCAGCAATCACGCTCCTATTTACCCAAATAAGCTGAAAACTTATGTCCATACAAAAACCTGTATGTAAACATTTATAGCAGCTTTGTTCATGGTTACCAACAAAATATCCTTCAATGGGTGAATGGATAAACAAACTGTGGCACATCCGTACAATGGAATATTATTCAGCAATAAGAAGAAATAAGCTACCAAGCCACAGATAAGTCATGAAGGAACCTTCAATGTATATGGCTAATTGAAAGAAGTTAGTCTGAAAAGGCTACATACTTTATGACTCCAATTACATGACATGCTGGAAAGCCAGAACTATAGAGACAGTAAAAATATCAGTAGTTGTTAAGGGAGAGGGGAAACAGGAGGGATGAATATCTGAAGTACAGGGATTTTTAGGTAGTGAAATTATTCTGTAGGCACTGTAATGATGGATACATGATGTTATACCTTTGTCAAAACCTATAGTATGCTAAAACACAAAGAGTTAACTTTAATGTGTATAAATTTTTAAAAATCATTTAGGAGGTCAGGGGATCCCAGGAAAGAATAAAGATTGTGACAAGAAAATCTGACTGTATGAAACCACGTTGGAGGACAAGGCACAGACTTAAGCAACTTTGGAAGTGAATGGAGTCTGTAAGACTAAAGGCACATGGAGCTGCAC